>NC_064669.1:9306093-9436093 GCF_943734685.1 Anopheles coluzzii | reverse complement strand
GGTACTGCATAAGTCTCGGACGCCTGTACATATGTAGGGGAAAGCGGGGCAAAATGGGCATGTGGGGCAAAATGGGCACCCTCTATTTAAGCATTATTTGACTACAAAGCTACTTTCCAATGCTCAAAATGTATTCATTAGAGTGTTTTATGAACACCATGTAAGTTTCATAACCCTAACACAAAAAATAACCAAGAAAAGTGCAAAATAAGGTTTAGTAGCATATTGATGTAATTTTTGTCACTTCGCAAATAAGCTTAACCCAGTGTCACAGGGATGCGTTGAAGTTTTACATTATATACTATTAAAGATATGATATTTCTATACAATTTGTCTGAAGAAAGCAAGGCGATCGAATGCGTATTTTTACTAATATAACATAAAATACAAAAATGCTTCACGTGGGGCAAAATGGGCAGTTACGCTTGGGGCAAAATGGGCAGATACTTTTGACAAATGGCGTTTGGTGAGGCTATGGTGTTGTATTTGTCGCCTCAATAATGATAACAGACACAGCTTCAAAAGAATCGATTTTGTAGATTTAAACGTGTAAAAACTGTTTTAATTTTGATAACATATTTTTGGAAGAATTTTAAGGGCTTTCCTGACCAGCAAAACAAAAGATAGAACGAAAATACAATTCACGAAACGGTGCGCAAAAGCATAGACCATTACCTAAGCGCAGTTGTTGTGGCCCATATTGCCCCAGTGTTTTGACGTTTCACAGTTTGTTTACATATGCCCATTTTGCCCCAGGGCTGTGCCCATTTTACCCCGTGTGTCAAAATAGCTTCTCGTAAAACATCAACTTTTATTTTACATTATTTTATTGTTTTTAAGTTGTTTTCATTCTATGTGGCAATTTTAATCCATAGATAAATGGTGGAGGCATACAATAATGAAAGAAAAATTGTGTTTTGTGGCATATTCAAAGGAATATTCAGTAAACTGCTTAACATGCCCATTTTGCCCCGCTTTCCCCTAAAGGCAGGCACGTCCGCGTAGGTCGTTACGCGTAGAAAAGGAACTATCGTTTGCAGAAAATCAAATTGGTAGATTTTTTATTCATATTGTTTTATAATATGATGAACCATAATCAAAAGCCAGCTCTCTTCTCTTCTTCTTCTATTACGCGCAACGACCTACGCAGTCCTATAAAGGCTTTCGAGGCCTACTGAGTACCACGCGGCCGGATAGTCAGTTGATGCTGCGGGAGGACGGTTCATATGGGGCTTGAACCTACGAAGAGCATGTTGTTGAAACATATCTGTTACACATAACACACAATATTCACTACAGGTACGTTGTAACACACTCTGCAATTCAGATCACGCTATAGCAACACACCTGGTAGGGTTCAGGCCACACCATTCATACAAAACAATTGCCAGGAAAGTAATCCGAGAACACATAGCAACTTTCATCAAAAGCATAGCGTAGTGAAAGATGGACAAACACTTGACAGTTGGAACAGTTTATACATCGTAACCATAAGCAGGAAAAGTTGATGCATTCTAACCCAAAGTAGGAACAGTATGTGCAGGTAGAGATACACGGTACCTCCTATACACGGATTCGGAGATACACGTTTTTCTAAATTTGATAGTTTTCTGAGCAAATTGTACCGAGTTGTCACATCAATTGTCAAATTCCAAATATTTTCCCTTTTGATCGAATGTTAAAGAACCATTTCAAAAGGATGAAAAATGTTGAATTCAGTCAGAATCATCTCAAAAAATTGATTAAGTGGCTAAAACCACCCTTTACTAGCATGATTCAACTTACGCGGAAATTCGAGATACGCGGTATTTTGCGGCCGTTGTTGGTCCCCATTAACCGTGTATCTCGGGGACCGCCTGTACATGGAAGCTCAAAACAGGAACTTAGCGACAAGAACCATCGTTCTTGTCAACAAAAGATAAACGGAACTACCTTGGTGAGAACAATAACATTGAATCATTCATCCCGGGACCAAATGTACGAAACCCATAACTTGTTTTGAGTAGAAATAAAACCAACTTCGACCATGGCAGGGCTGTGCCCTTCCTGCATCTATTGACTTCCCATTTCAAGAGATTGGATGTGTCCCTCTACCCAAGGTAAGGCTTCTAACTTGCAACGTTTTCAGTAGGGGCAACTCCTTAGTTTCTAATATCGCATGGACGACCAAATATCAATGAGTCCGCTTCGAAACAGTACCCACCTCTGCCTATTTCGGCAAATCGATGACCTTGCTCAACAATGTTTGAAGACCACCCTGGCCAGCGCTACCACATTATTATGTCGTCTACGAGTTGACGAATTCATTCAACTCATTGCCTAGAAATGGATAAATGCTTGTTTTAGGTTTATACATATGAAATAAATGTATTTATTGCCATTTGTATGAGGTTGAAAGAAGAAAGTGCAACGTTTTACAGCCAATTTGTTTATTATTTCTACAAAAGCTAGGCAAAATGTTGTACAGTTCCGTGTGTCTGCTCACTGACAGCATGGTAGAAGTTGAACGGAATTCCGTTTTTTCGTGCATTGCTCCAGAAACAGCAACCAAATTGTGTCATTAAACTTGGCAAAAAGCGAAAACGTGCAAGATTTCATCAAATGAAGCACTATTTCCGCAAAAAAATATCCCAAAATGCTTGCATTTCGTGCTGCTGTCTTGGCGTGTCGCTTCTAACGTTTCAAACGGTACAGTGTAAACGAAACGAAACCGGAATTCAACATCACACGGACGTCACTTTAAAAAAAACCAATTACGTCATAGAGAAGAGATTTTGTTTGTAAAAATTCGATCAAAATGTAATTCTATTAATGTGAAGCTTAGCTGATTTGGTTAAGAAACCGAGTAAAAAGCGTAAAATCATGCAGGCCCACACATTCAGCCGTGATCCGGGCGTTCTTAACCCGCCGAACGCTCCTATCTGTTCCGGTCTCGTAACCGGCTGCGGCAGAGTGAACGAGACGGATGCAAACAAATCTACCCCGAACGGGGTTTTGGGTTTTGTGGGCAGAAATTTGTAAAATATTGATTCGCGTGCGAAGAAACGCTTGCGTACGGGTTTGCAACTGTGTTTGCGTTCGGTTTGGCAGTGAAAAAAAAAGCAAACAATGTGTCGCTCGTGGCTAGTTTCATTACATAACCGGCCCGTTTGTGGTCGCGGGAATGCTGTGCAGAAAAGAAATGTGCCAAAATGCATCAAAAGTACGAGCGCGTAAACAATTGGGAAAAGGCTCCTGGGTCTGGGGTTCGCCGCGCGTGCATGAATCGTGCTTTGCCGGGGGATGAACTCTTGTATACGATGCGTGCAACGGGTCGCATACAAGCAGCGGTGGACAGTTTTTCTCCCGCAGTAAATGTTGCCGCAGGACCAGTTTCTGTTGTTAGCTTTGACCGAATAGGCTGGTAAATTTTTGCTGGGAGTTTTCGAATTGTAGCGTAAAAAAAAATCGGGAAAAAGCGGGAAAAACTGCATCGTAGATGGTGTAGTGCAAATGTTTCAACAGTTCAGGAATGTAAAATATCACAAAATGCCAAAATCAGTTATAATTTATGTATAAAGAGTATTATTGTTATGCAACAAAAGATAACTCTGTGAGTAACAACAATTAGTTTAACCCTAATGGGGAAGTAAGTTACGCAATTTGGTGCTGGACTTGGACAAACAATCGTGAAAGATGCGTGCTGAAAAATGGAACATATCAGTTGTTTTCGATCAATCAATCTTTGAACGAGAAAAATCCGTTGACATTCACCAATCAAATGAAATATGATCAAAGCCGAAATCGCTACATTGTAATCTTCTTTCCGGACATAGACCGTCAAGGCATGATATAAGACGGTGAAAACTCGTGATTGACGCTTAAAAAGATGACCAAAAACAACTTTCAAATGAAGACTCAATGAAAAGAATCAAAATTCTGCTTCAAAAGACGAATAAATGAAACCCCAACTTCAAAACAAATGACAATAATAAGACAATTCCATGTAGATCTGATGCATAGAAACGAGCTTAAACGCACGAACAAGTACAGGATCGAATGCATAGCAAAAAATCGAGAAAAACTGTCCATATACACGATATAATTAGCAACATACCGTGTTTTAGCGTGTATAACGTCTCTCTTGATGAATTATGCAATATTTGTGAGTAACAGTTTGTTTTAACTCTTACAGTTTATAAAATTCAAGAATAATGTTGTTCATGTTTCCAATTTGATTCAGACCATTACAAGTGAATGGCAGGCCATCTTGTACCTACGTATTCTTTTGGTATATAACTGAGCTTGAGTTTTACACCTCATGCTTATGAGGTTTCTTTTTTCCTTGCACAAAATTATTTGAATCGCCAATTTAAAGAACCAGTGCGATCATTTGTTACCTCAGTTTTTGAGCCTCACGCTTTGTACCTCATGCTCATGCTTATACTTTTTCTTTGGCACATTCATTACTTTTTCTAGTATCTATTATGGATACCCATGAACTAGGTTATCTTTTTATGTAATTGAAGTTAATGTCTCAGAGATATTCGAAACGTTACTACTCGTCAATTTGGCCATTTCGACTTAAAAGGGGGTCGTTATGCTCGCTAAAATTCGGTATTTAATTTCTTAAACTCTTAGACTACTTTGGTCCCAACAAAAATTGAATTCACTGTGGTTAAGTAAGCCGGTTTGGATAAGACAATACTCCCCAAAACGTGTTATCCGTTCTTGAAGCAAAAAAAAAAACGCTCCTTCAGTCCCTTTAAAACTTAACAGCAGTAGCCAATTAACGCCTCATAGTATCAACATCAAATCACGCGAATGATAAATATCGGCCGCAGTAAAATCATCATAAATTAGCTGCGGTCTTGTGCGGCTTGCGTTAAATCACGTGCCTTTAACATTATGCACTTGACGACAGCATGAAAGCATGGGTAGGGGGGCTTTGAGGGGATCGGGGGTATGACGAGGTCAAAAACAAGCCCCCTCCCCATAGTCTATAAATGAAAAAAATGTCCGGCATGTCTCTAGCATTCTTTTAGCCTTGTGGTAACAAGAATACAAAAAAAAAAATCAAACACACACAAGGAACAAACACAGCGAGATGTTACGTATTCGGAAACTAAATAAAACTTCAATAAAAAGGAAAGGAAAAAAAGGCGAAGAAAGCATGCAAAAACAACACCGGCTTTTTGTTTTGTTGAGAAAAGACTCGAAACCCGTCATCTGTCCGATCGATTGCAGCAGCTCTCAAGGGCTTTGGCAGGTAAGCAAGGAAGCGTTACGCTGAGGCAACATTGCTAGGGTATAGAAGATGGGTGGGTTTTAGGACTACTGTAAAACATTTATTTGTTTTTGTTTTGTTTTGTTATAAAACCACTATTGAAGCACTTTCAGCTTAGTACTTAGAAGAGCTAGATATACTTTTGAAATAATGGTATTTTTTTTGTAAAACCTTAAAAATGTTCACAATGACTGCCGTTGCGAGAGCGCATGTAGCAAGTGTTTACAGCGCATGTGGTGCTGCTGTTACACAGTCACTTCCCTTGTTGTGCATACGCATGAACACGAAGCGTCAGAACGGGACCGTTGCGTTTGATTTGACCGTTGCAATAGAAAGCTTTTGCAGGGGGTGTTCACTTTATCGGAGAATATTGCCACACTTTCTCCAGTGGAAACATTCTCTGTTTAATGTTTTTTTTTTATTTTATCATCCACCTTGAAATCTCTTTACACACGCTCGAGAAAGTGTGCCAACATGTTCAGCTATGGTGACAAACCCTGCAATGAGCATAGAATTAGTGATGGTAAAAATGAAGTTTTCGGCGAAATTGATTCCGGCTAGCTCCGAAGGGTGAATCCGGTTAGTAGGTCCGAAATCAGTTTCCTGAATCGTGTCCGGAATCGAGCTCCGAAATCAGAATCGTGTCTGGAAATGGTGTCGGTTTTGGCATCTCCATAATTTAAATTTTTCAATTTTTTTATTACAAATTATTCAATATAATTGAGTCTGCCTACAATGTTTAACAATATGATTGCTTAAGTAACTAAATCTTATGCTATCCTAGTCTTAGTATAAATCTCCTAGTCGCAAAGAATTCCACAAAAGTTTGAGGCTAGACAAATGAAACAAGATAAGAAAAGCTAAAAACTAATTCTTGAAACATGAAGCGTCTTGGAAAACGCGCAAGGAACGATAATCAAGGTTAAGAAAGGAAACAGAAAGTTCACTCTAAGAAAAGTCAAAGCGATCTGCAAAGTTATTAAAGGTCTGCATGCAACGAAGAAGAGTTTCATTCGATCCAAAGACAGTCCGTCGCGTCGGGCGGGAGGATAGTATTAATTGTATTGGTTGATATAGCCGCGAAGATTCCAAATCTACCTCTAAAATTCAGAATTTCTCCAAATTTACTGAAATTCTGATTTCAATTCCAAACCTTATTATAATTCCCGAGCTAATTCTGATTCTGGAGCTCCAATATCAGAATCGATTTCGAAACCAGAATCGTCTCTGGAAAAGAGTTGGTTTCTGCATCTCCATGGGAATAGGGGGTTGAGTTATATCGTAGCAGCGATTGTATTAATAGCCGCGAAGATTTTAAATCTACTTCTGAAATTCTGTATTACTCCAAATTTACTGAAACTTCTGATTTCAACTTCACGCCTGATTATAACTCCAGAGCTAATTCTAATTCCGATTCCGAAGCTGACTCCAATTCCCGAGTTGATTCTGATTCCAGATCAAATTATGACTATGGAGTCGGTTCCAGAATCAGCTACGTAATCGGCTCCGGAATCGCTTAAAAAATCTGAATCGGTTCCGAAATTGATTCCGAACAGGGAATCGGCATCGGGTAGATCCAATCCTGAGCTTATCCTGTGCAATCTAGTGCTAGAAACCGGCATTACAGGGTTGCTTTCCTCAGCTCAGGCCATATGTTGAAGATAGAGTTTTTAGGAGCTTTTTTTCTTTACAATTCTCACCATTTTAGGTGTTGCTTTTGGTGCGAGTCTTTGCGCCAAGGTTCCAAGAAGAGCATCCCATCTATTTACGATGCCCGCGAAGAACGCTGCAACACCAGATCTAGGAATTTGAAAGAACTCACGAAAAAAAAAACTTTCAAAATTCTAACATGTAGCACGCCATGACGAGGCAAGAGTTCATTTCCCTTTGGCAGCGTTCCTCTCGATTGGATAACGTAAAATGGCTACCCTTTCCCCTTGGTTGGTATTCTCTTCATCCTTTGCCAACCGCCAATGCATTAAAATGTGTACGCCTTCTCCTCTTCAGTGCAAATAAATCATACCAAACAGGGAAAAACTTTTCCTACCGTGTAGGCTCAGTCTTTCTTCGTCACCATCAGCCAGCCTGTCTTTCGGGCGTTTTTTGCTATTTTTTTGTAGTTTCTATCAGTCCAGTTTTGAAGGTGAAGAGATGCATCAGCGACGAAGAACAAAAATAAAAAAAAACAACGGAAAACTAGACAACGGCAAAAGAAAAAGCTCAAAATGAACCAGTCATGGAGCGAGCATTAATTTCCAATCAATTACCTGCACACGCTGAGTGAAGTGATTTGGGTGTGGGTTAAGTGTGTGTGTGTGTGTGCGGGTGTGTTTTTTTCAACGTTAGGATTGCCGGACTGACCGGGAAAAACTAAAACTCATGAAACGTTTAATCAGGGCAAAAAGGTACTCAGCTGTTTGCATTTTTATTGACTGATGTGATGGACTCCGCCAGCAGTCGCTTAGTAAGTTCGTTGTGTTTCATTTACATTTACATTTACATTTTCTCATTTATTTACGAATATTTTCTATTCTTTTGTGTAGTTGTTATTGGAGAGGTTTGTTCTTGACGTTTGTTTAAGCTTGTTTTGCTTGTTTATGTAGCAGTTAACTTTTTTACTTCTTTATCTTTATTCCTTTGATTAGCTTTTTTTCTTTCGTTTTTTGTGTCTTTGGCACTTTACAATTGTTTGTTACTCATTTTAAACGTTTCACATATTCCTTTCAGTGTTTTAGCTGTTGTATGTAATCATTTTTTATGTTTGTTTGCTGATATGTCATTTCGTATAACAAGTAGACGCTTTTCAAGCTTCTTTTCTTTTGTCCTTATACACTGATGTGTCCTTCTTATCTTTTTGTCCGAAAAGGATACTTTTTACACTTCTGCCTAAGCTGCCGAGTGCCCTAAAACAAGAAATGCAATGACGTTCTGCTTTTTCCCTTCTTGGGCAAACCCCAGTTTGTGTGTACTCCCACACACACTCTCACTGGTCAAGTGTCCGGTGTTCTACCTTATTGCATCTCTCCCCCTCCCTCTCCTCTTTCCTCTGGCCCCATGCAGGGCAAAATGGCGAATCATTGGTCACGTTTTTGCTGGCAACACACAGAAACACCGAGTACGGGCATAGGGTCGGCAAATTGAAAGCACTATCGTATGGTGCGGTGGATTTTTACTCAACGGATAACATCTCGGGCTAATGCCATATGTGCGTGTGTGTGTGTGTGCTTCGTACAGAGAAGAAGTGTACTGCAAAGAGAGAAATCAAATAAATTAACTTCGCTGAAAAATGTCACCACTCGCCCACGTGGCTCGGTTTTATAAGATCTTGCCGGCTTCACTTTCCTTCACGCTTGCCACTCTCTACTGCTTCTGCTCTCCCCAACTTATGGTTGATAAACATCGCACTGTATTGGGAAAGTGATTCAGCACACGGGTACGGCGCATCTCCGTGCTTCTCTGCGTCAAAAATGTGTGCCAACTGGTGGAGTCCGTTTTCTTGTTTTGTTGCCCCGGTTTGCTGCCCGGCCCAGTAGGCAAAAAGCTTTCCCAAGTGAAGAATCTTAATCAGCTTAGCAAGGATTGGGGCAAACTTTTTAATGCTATTCGATTGGGCGGTGCGGGTTGGGCGATCCTGGATGGGAGGAGTGGGCGTCCGCGAAATAAATCACATTTCTAGGTACGGCCAGATCCCGTGAGCCATTATTTCGAGCCCGCGCAGGCCCGGGGAGGTGTTTGGAATGTTGCACAGACGTGTTGGATGACGGATGGTCGGGATGGAGCATCCAGCGATCATCGCCTGTGCAGCGCCTTGCGAGGATTATCGATGAATTGGAAGGCACCCAAGAGGGTTTCACGGTGCGTGTGCGTCATCTACTGGAAAGTAACCGCTGGTATCCAACTTAATTGTTAAACCTTTGCATAAAACTTTGCATCTCAACCAGCAGCACCTTTTAACCTCAAGCACCCCTCAGGAGCGATGTAAGTGAGTCGCCAATTACGCTCCCGACTAGCTCACACACACACACATGCCCCGCGCACATTAGTTATGGCCAGTTGCAAACGGTTGCAGCCGCGGCTTCACTTGCGGACGACAAATTGAATTAAATTGGGCAGCACAGGGCGAGCGACAGGAGCGCGTGAAGCGAGGGGTAGCTTCCCGCCGAGCCGTAGCGAAACTAATTGCTGTTTGATAGAATTTCATCGAGAATCTGCGAGATGCCCAGAGAGGTCTAGCCCGTCCTTTCCGACTGGCCCACCATACACGGCACTGCTAAATGGATTAAACGATAAAATTAGTGACGACCCATCTTTCTCTCTCTCTCTCTCTCTCTCTCTCTCTCTCTCTATCTCTACCCCCAATCAGTCAAACACGTGGCCGCACAGCCACTAAAATGAGCGAACATTCCATACATTTTGAATGATTTGCATGATAGATGGCGCCACTATTTCGTAATTGTAGTACGGCAGCAATGTTTCAATGATTAGCATATGGGTCATAACATATTGTTGTAAGAATATTCAAAACTGTACGTTGGGAAAACACGATGCGTCGAAATTTGAATAGTACTTAATGTCATTATTAAACGGCAGCTGCAGAACGTGAACGAGATGAACTAATGGCGAATAATGAGACGAATAATGACAAGTAGAGTCTTAATTATTGACGTTTAGAAGAACCTAAACGTAGAGCTATTTAAAGACGAGTTTCTAACCTTTTTTTCTTCTACAGGTTTTATATTTCTATTCTGTTAATCTCTTTTATTTACGAAGATCTCTCTTACGCTAAGTCTAATTTATCCTGGTTTTACAGTATTGAAAGGCTCTAAAGGTTCCGTGAATGGGTGGGATCTCACTAATCTTCTACCTTGAAAAAGATCTCGCTGATGAGAAACTTTATTGTCGAGGTTTTACTGTGTTTATTGATATAATTATTCCAAAATGAAGTATCAACCTTCTCTATAACCCAGATTCGCCATAACAAGGTTGCTTTGTTGGGATCTTCCACAAGTTTGGCTTATTAATCTTCTATTTGGCCGGCAATCTCCCTTATAGATGTTTCACTTATTTAGATTACGCCATATTTATGATTTATGAATAGAGTCGTTTAAAATTGAGAATGGAGCTTTCGCTCTATTTCAGATTCTTCATAACATGAATGTTTGGGACTTCAACACATCTCTGACCTTAACGGAGGCCTCTTTTATAGGAAATTTCCCGGCTCTCCATAACAAGGCTGCCTGGGATCATCAACATGATTGCTTCTTAAATTTGGACGGGAATTGGTGTAGAGGGTTTCACTTATCCAGGTTTCATGGCATTTATAAAAAGAGTCGTTCAAAATTGAGATACAAACCTACTCTCTAATCCAAATTCTCCATTGCATGAATGACCTCAACCCATCTCTGACCTTAACGGAGACCTCCTTTTATGGGAGTTTTCCCAGTTCTCCATAACAAGGCTGCCTGGGATCATCAACACGTTTGCTTTTTCTATTTGGCCGGTAATCGTTGTAGAAGTTTCACTTATCAAGGTTTCACGGCATTTATATAAAGAGTCATTTGAGATTGAGATATAAACTTTTTTCCTAATCCTGATGAATGTTTGGGACCTCAATCCACCTCTGACCTTTTCTGAGATTTCTTTTATAGGAGTCTCAATATTCTAGGTTTTTCAGTACTGACTGTTAATGCTATTTCAAAAAGAGATATGAACCTTCTCTTCAATCCAGGGTCTAAATATGTAAGACCAATGTGTGAGACCTCGTTTATCTTTTAACTTAACGGAGATCTCACTTATAGGAGTCTCGTTTATTCAGGTCTCCCCAGATGTCTTCCTTTTATAACCGAATACTAGCCCTACCTAGTCCACCGAGCAGCCCAGTGTGCCTTGACCTGTACCGTACCTGTCAAACTAATTCGAGTACTAAATGTCGGGCGCAAAATTGATCCCGTACGCAAACACACACACACACGCTTAACGTCTGTTGCGAATAATTTCGTGTAGCTTTAGCAGAATCAGACTTTCTCCCTCGGGTCCGGAAACAGAGATCCAGAGGTAACAAGCGATGCAATCAATATCTTCCCACCTACGAGCATCGTCGGGCTTGAGTGTTTTGACCGGCGGCTGCAGAAAGACTAACTTTCGTATATTACACCTCGACGCAACGCGGCATTGGGGCTGCGGTTGCCGGCTGAGAAGGCAAGGCAAGGCTGTCCCTAACCGCATGTTTGATTTTTGTCCGTGACGTCTGCCCGGACCGATCGGACCGGAGCAACCGTCCGGAGAGGGCGCCTCAGCAGGCTCAAAAACCAGCAGGTCGATCACGGGTCTTTGCCAAACGGCACTGCAAAAGGGGAAACCCGTGCACCCAGCAGAGTGCGCCTAGACGCCCACAGCCCAGGCTATTTTTGACATTTTTCACACCACAACTTTCATCGACTCGATCCGCTCCCTCGCTTTGAGCAAGCTCAAACCATTGATTTCTTTGTTGTTTTTCCGCCCCTGACCGTTTGGGCTTGAGCCCAATGATTAGAGACTAGCCAGAGAAAGAGTGCTTCCCCTCTGAAGGCATTTGCGCTGTGTTTCCCCCTACCAGCTTGGTCCAGCTTTTTGGAGGCTGGTTTTTAATGTTTGCACATTGTGCAAAGATTTAAAACATACTTTCATTGAACTGGCGATAGGATTGCGATGCCTATTTGTTTGAAATACGAGCATCGCATACGGTTGAAGCTCGAAAAGAGCAAAAGGCAAGGCAGTCGGTGGCAGTTGGTGGGCAGAGGTGCTGGTAGTAGTAGTGTAGGCAGTGGTCGATGGTGCAGGCAACTGGTTTCGTTGCTGCGGACAAAAGTTCCGAATCCCTTTCGGGGCGCAAAAAAAAGAGAAAAAAAAACAAGGGAAATGGTTGAGAGGCAATTTTTCCGAGCCTTTCAAATGAAAGTTTCCACCGAGGCATGATGAGTTCGGGCGTAATGGAGAAGGGTACGGTGAGGGGTTTCGGTCATCAATCGAAACCGATTGCAAAAACATATCGACAGAAGCAAACCACACACACACACACACACCTACACTCTCATATTCACATACACACGAATGTGTGTGTTATTGGGCATTCGGACAGGGGGTTTGTGAGGGATAGAGGCTGATACGCGCGCGGCCGTATTCTCCCGGCTGGTTATGTGGATATTATTTTCCTATCAAGGGAAATTGAAAAACTTTCACGTTCCATTTGCGCCCTGCGGGGGTCCGGCAGCTCTCTCGGTGGCAAACGCCGGTTAAACACACACACACACACACATGTGTTCCGCGTTCATGCTGTTTGAGCTTGGAGCGCAAAAAGTGTGAAAAATAATGCAAAAAAAGAAGCAGAAGAAGCAGGAACATTGGTAATGGGGCCAGGCCCAACGCGCCTGCCGCCATGACGTTTGCGGATTTGTTTGATTCTGGTGCGATTTTTACCAACCCCTGCCCTGTTCCGAAACCCTGCCCACCGCGGTCCACATTCGGTGGAGCGGATCTGTGCCACCATTATCGACAGTTCACCCCCCCCCCCCTCTGGTCCACCGCCGCCTCTTGTGCTAGGGATGGGGTCTCCCTGGGAAGTGGGTCAGTCCTTACGACCAGAACGTCAGACAACCGGGGGCCACTTATTGCTCCCGATTGCACCCTGACACGCAATGTCGGAACTGTCACCTCTCAACCCGCGTGGCCGAGGAGGTTCATGCTTTGTTCCCTGACCATATTCCCCCAACCCCAACCTATTCGCGCTCTACGCCACGATGTACAGTCACGTGGCGTTACTTACGTGTCAACTCACGGCTGGTGGTGATAACTGGCTAACATCACCAGGCAGTTATCACACCTCGGCGCGATCATTGCTCACCGATAAGGTGCTCCGTCCAAGTGGACCGTCTTTAGTTTCGCTGCGCTTAGGGGAACACGGGGCAACAAGGAGGCAACATCGATAGTAATATTATAGTTATCATAGTTACTGTATGATGGAAGTGAAGTCTCAAACTGATAAAGTAATGATGTAACTAATTGTTATGTAAAACTTAGTTATTAGATTAGTGCCTTATGATCAATTGAGTCAACGTGTAAAAGAAAGCATGAATGTCTTTCTTCAACTATTTACACCATACTTCATACAAGTGTGTAGAATAATTGACCCTATGTAGCCTCGCACAAATATTCTCGAGGTATTGAATATTGTAGTTCAACCTATAGTGTCGAAAGTATATTGCAGGGGCATTGTATGACACACAAAAAGTTGCAAACAGAATCAGAAAAGCATTTCATTGGATATCTAGTATTTTACTTTGTTTTTGTGATTTTTGTAAGGGACCATCAAAATGTTCAATATTTCACTTTCATTATTATTATTATTATTAGCATTATTATTGCTATTGTTGTTGTTTGATCGCTGGTTGAAGTACCTGCACCAACCGTTAATGTGATGTGACTATATCTAATCTACCTTGACCAAAAAGAACATAGTTCAAAATGCTGTCAAAACATGTCTGGTGCGTTTGTATCATCTAACCGTCATCTAAATTTTGTGGAAAGAAAAATAGCTCAATATTACAAACAGAGCTATTTGTTTGTAAATCTGCTTTATAGTCAAAACTGCAATCACTAGTTCCATCCGGAATTGGAATAATCCGGAGTCCGAGTCGTCTGGAGTCGTCCGGAGTCGTGCGGAGTGGTCCGGAGTCAGCCGGAGGCATTTATTTCGTGGTGTTTTGCGTGTGCACTTCTACGATAGCTCTTTTATTTCTAGAAATTTCGGTTTGAGTCGGCCGGAGTCAGCAAGAGACGGAATCAGAGATGACATGCCTGACCGCAAAAACATCCCGGCACCGGCCGTATCCTCCCGACTGCAGATGACTTCGACTCTGGACGTCTCTGGCCGAGTCCGGTTAACTCCAATTCCGAACGTCTCCGGATGACTCTGGATGACTTTGGACGACTCCGGAGGATTCCGGACGGCTCCGAATAAATCCAAATAACTCGGGACGACTCTAGATGACTCCGACTCCGCACGACTCTGGATGACTTCGGCAGAGACGGTTTCGAAATTTTTGGAGTCGACTCCGGACTTTCCACAAATTTATCAATCATCAATTTCGATTATTTGAAAGATTTACTTTAAAAAAAGGACTATTCAATAATAGAAAGCTCTCATATCAAAATTAAACGTTCACCTATTAGCTAAAACGTCAAAGAGATCTCTGCTGGAAAGCAAACTAAACTCCTTGGAACAGACTGCTAGTACGGTAGCAGCACGAGTTCTAAAAGATATACGATCCACTGTTACTCACAATGTAACGGCACGAGCAATGTATCGGTTGCGTCAGATAGCATTTGCTTATTTTGCTATACTATGCGTCATTCGGTCATACACTCTGCTTGACCAGTGGAAGAATTTCCATTTCTTCGTCAGTCCCTTTGACGCATTCCACTCCAAGGTACAAAATTCTTCAGCATCGCTCCTGATCTTGTGATGATATCTTTGTGATGATAAAAGTAAAATAATTGCGTGGCATTTGCCGCCGTTTCATCTTCACCATCACCGTACTGCCCCAACTTCCCTTACACGCTCCCTACTCGCTAGCGCAACGTTACAACGTGCGAGAAGTCATCGGTCGCTGCTGTGGCAACCCAAAGCTCAGGCGCGTGTTGCCCCGGCTAAGGAGCCTTTAGCACGCCATGCGGTTGGCGAAGGATAATTGTTGCGTGTGCGATTTTTCCTTCCTCCTATTGCGGACATTAACAACAACCAAAAGAAGAAGTAGAAAAAGACAACAAAACCATATCTTACCCAATCACTGCCCGGAAACGAGTTGTACTCGAAGGTCGAACAGAATTCACTCCGCGGTTAGGTTTGTTGGTCTCTCCTATCTAACTCACAAACACACACATACACATATACCGACGCGTACACATACGTTGCATATTGAGATTTAATTGTTAATCCTTGGTGCGGCTGTGTCCGGCAACAGTACGACCGCACATGGCAAATGGGAGGTGTAAGATAAGCTGCCGGCCCAACCAGATGCTTTCCTGAGGCCGAAAATGGAGGTGTCTTTGTGCTCGGTAGCCATCCCCCTTCCTTCTCGCCGTTCCCTTCACCCCCAGCTAACCTTCAGCACCCTACCTACCAGCAGAGCAAGTCCACCCAGGGAGCCCAGTTTAATCCGCCGGTTTTCGAGGCACCAATAGGGTTGAGTGTTTTACTTCCGGGTCCGATGTCCGGGGCTCGTCGTGATAGGATTGAGCCAGTCGCCATTGGGGACCGCAATTCTGAATGGTAAGATGCACATTTTGTACGCCCTTCCGCTCCCTTCGCTCCCTGATAAAAAGCCATTAATGAACCGAAAGGAGTTTTCCACGCCCCACGTCCCTTCGCTCTCACCCACCAGCTTTCCAGCCCACGGAGCAACACACACGGCACGGCTTTTATTGGTTGCTTTTTTTTCTTCTTCTCGTGCACACTGCTCTAGGTGCGCTACCACGACCGGGCTGGAAAGTCGCTTACCATACCGGACGGACGCACACAATGGTGGTGTGGTGGAATTGTGAAAACGGGGGAAAAATTTGTGGATCAGCAAATCTGGAATGGCTCGATATCGGTTTCTTTGCGGCGGTCGAGCGCACCAAGCGAGGCAACTAATCCTCCCGGGGCCACCCCACCCCCGGAACGGGTGACCAGCGAGCGCGCGCTCGCCTGTGTGTGTGTGTGTGTGTGTGTGTGTGTGTGTGAACTACAAGCCCGCGGGCAGGGTGGATGGAAACCACAATAGGTAGTGGAATTCCGTGTGGAATTCATTTTTGCTACGAGCAAGGATACTCTACAGCAGCCAGCAGCAGCTCACACAAACACGATTCACAACCACACACACACACACACACACACACACACACACACACACACACACACATGGAAAGACTGTGCTGCGCTCTGGAATCATTCAGCATTGGCAAATTGACAACGTGCGAGCGGGTGGGCGTGGGAATTGCCGGAAGCAGGAGCAAAAACGAGAAGAACAAAAAAAAACGCACAGGAAAGCACAAGCTCGTACACAAGCAAATGAAAGAACAAGCTCGCTGCTCATGCCCAATCACCAACCCTCCCCCCCCCCCCCCTTTGGATCCGTATTCGTGCGACTTGGGCCAAGTGGTTTTACAGAGTGCCACGTAAAAGCTAAAACGACAGCGACGGCGACCGGCCCCGAGACTGGGCAACATACGCAAGGGCTCGGGAAGGTGGTGGGTAGGAATCAATTTCCTCCACCTTGTCTTTCTCCTTTTTCTTAAAGGATGCCCATTATTGTGTACCCGTTGTAGGTGGAGCCACACTAGCCCAGGGTTTGGCAAACACTCGCCGGGCGAAAACGTGCCGAAAACGAGCGATGCAAATGCAAAGGTGGGTGATCGTTTCCGTGGGTGAGTGAGTTAAACCAATGGGCTCAAAGATTCGTGCTCTTTCGAGCTCACTGTATGCAGGAATCATAAAAACCATTCTTTGATGACTTTCAGCTCTCCCATTCCTTTGCGAATTCCATTCAATTTGAGTGGAGATCATCCTTTGATATCAGCGAACTGAATCGTAACTGAGCCATATAAATCCTTGGAGGGTTCGGTTGAAGGTTGACTCGGTTATATTACCTCCACGTATGGAGCTACTCATGCGCTCTTGCTCAGGGAGCGCTTAAGTTAAAGTCGAATGACTAGCACACTACATTTAACCGTGGAGTGCTTAAATATTGAAATCTAAGTATAATTTGGTAAATCTAGAATGAATGAGTCAAATGTAATGACCAACAACTCATTCCGAGCGAGTTAAATCATTTGTGAGTTAGATAACAGTTACAAGAAAAGCGTATAGGAGCTTGCTAGTTCCCTTTGATTTAAAATGAACTCTTTCAAGATGTACGCTGAGTCGTGGTTCAACTCTACCCGTTGTCTTCCTGAGTTCACTGACAATGAGTTGAATAACTCTATCTAGAAAGTAGAATAGAGATTCACTCACATGAATCTTCCACGATAAGTTATTTGAATGTTGAATTGATACTGTAAAGATTCATAAATCTTTGAAGCTTAATGAATCTCTAAAATTCCATAAAAGATCTATAAAGGTTCATGAATACATAGATCTCCAGGATCCAAGGAGTGTCCAAAACCTCCAAGATTGCCCAAAACCGCTTACGGCCAGGCATCTTCGTCTGCCAATCTGTTATCCCGGCCTTAATGGCGAACGCCTCCATGCCATCTGGCCACCAATGGAAACAATTTGAAATCATGAATCATTGGGCATAATTTTTATAATTTTAAATTTGCGTGATCCGTGGTAGATTTGCGTAGCAGAAGCTTAAGCTCTATGAATCTTTCGCAATACATGCATCTTTCGAGATTCTTGCATGTTTGAGATCTATATTTTTTTCCAACCGTGATACAGATTGATTGCACCATTTCAAAGATTCATTCGGTTTCGTGAATCAGAATCAGATTTACCCAACACTACTAGAGAGTCAACAACTCTTAGATGGTGGTACAATGGAATCAGTCTTGCGTCTTTCCGGGCCTAATTAGCAGCGACAGGTCGTCAGACAATCCGGGCATACTGACAGGCCGCACGTTGCCTACCACTGCGGATGGCCAGCATTGTTTGTTGCTGTTGCTGGACGTGTTCCTTTCCCTTCTACACAGCATGCTCTCGCCGACGGGCGTCGACGTTGGTGGCGTGTGCAGCAGCTGGTGTGGCCCGCCGGCCCCCGGAAAAGCAAAATCAAATTGATTCGAGCCCGTAAAAAAACCCCGTGCTGGTGGAGCTGGCGGCGCTGCTTACACACACTTGCAACATTCGAGACGCTCAGGACGGCAACAGGACCAGTGTTAGGTATAAAGGAGTAGTGTTTCAGAGAGAGAGAAAGAGAGAGGGAGAGATGAGGAGGGAAAGAGCTTGGTCGATTTGATTGACCAAACTTGAATTGGTATGCTAAGTATAATTGTCTTGCCCGCACGGTTCGAACCAATAACGGAAGGATACATTGGGGGGATATTGTGGATATATCCCAGTGTCCAATGAGTCTCTGGTGTGTGTATGTGTGTGTGTGTGTGTTTTTGCGACTCTTTCTTGGGAAACGAAGCAGCATATGATTGATGAGACTTTTGACATTCGGAAGATCCTCCTCGGTCCTCCCAGCAAGGGTAATGTGCTGCATATTGGAACCAGACGACTATTCCGAAGGCACTGCTGCAAAGAGATAGGAATGCAGGAGATACATACCAAAACAAAAAAAAAAGACACGAAAACCAATGACCAGGATATTGGAACTGGATATGACTAGCAGCAGCTGGACTGGTACCGTGCGGTTTCAGTCAATTCAGCCAGATCCTGAAGGCATTTCCCCAAGGCCCGGGAGCAGTCGCTTTGCCCCGATTCACACTTCACTGTTGAAACAGAGCGCTCGGTTGGTTGGCAGACGTTGGCCAAATAAATCGCAACAACACACATATTTTCTTCCTTTTCACACACACACACACACACACACTCGCGCGCGTGGGAGGGTGTGTACTGCTGGGTGTTAGGGCAGATGGAGCAACAAATGATTGCTCCACCGTTGCTATTTATCCAACTGCACATCTTGGGATGTGTGCACTCGAAGCAGCACATAAATGAAAGAGATGCAGTGAGCAGAACGTCATGGGGAGGGTAAAAAAATGCATGTTACCCAAAACTCTGCAACACACACATATACACACACACACACACACACACACACATACACACGTTGCATACGTATGGTTGCGATTGCTGATGCTCCCGGCACAAGACGGAGGGCAGTTCGGGACGATCGTACACACCGCACTACACACTATTGGAATGCACGGTTGAACGCCTGCTGATTGTTTGTGTGCTCCCCCATACTCCCCTCCCTCCCCCTTTCCCTTGCCTCCATAATGCATACACAAACATTGCACACAAAAAGGATATGTCCCCTGGGGGTAGGGAGTGTAGGCGGCTAAGATGCATCTTAATATGCTTGCAACCACTTTTGCCACGGCAAGGTCAGGAATTGGGAATATCTTCTGAACCTGATGCCTCTCGGTTCTCCCCCCCCCCCCTTCCAAAGTGTCTCCAAAGGTGGGTGGAAAGCCAGGCAGGGGGAGGAGAGCTGGATTTCCCTGATACCGGTAGGGCAACGCCGTTCCCAAGCGCGCCCACAGCCGCCAGATTCCGATTCGCAAATCTCCCGCCAAACAAACGTGGCCTGCTGCTGCTGCTGCTGCTGCTTTTTAGTGCTTTTGGTCGCCGACAGCCGCCCTCGGTCGTCGGTGCGCATGCGCCACCACCATACGCGACCGGTCCGACTTTCGTTTCGTTGCATACGCTCGAGCCGTGACGCGTGGCCATAGTGCTCCGGCAGTGCTCGTACAGTACGGGTCGGGTTGAGCCGAGCGAGCGAACGAGCGAGCAAGCGCCGCAGTTTTGGGCAGGATAGGGTGCCAGCAACAGCAAAACAGAGCGCACGAAGTGTACGCCACTGCCAAGTCAGTCGATTGGCGACGGTCGCGTTAGATGGGTTTGCTGAAGCGCGCGCGCTAGAGGCGGCTAGAGCGCTTTGCTGTGTCGTGAGTTTTTCGCGGTGTTTTTGTTTTTATTGTACGGAAACCGAGGACCTAAGGGAACTTGGCACACGCCAGGGTGGTGGGTGGGTGTGTCTGTGTGCGCCTTGTGCTGTGACCCTGCAATGTGTGTGTGTGTGGCTGAACATCTGAGCGTGAAAGCGTGAGGTACAGATCGGCGAAGATCGTCCCGTTCGATCAGTGACAGCCAGCAGTTCGCAACAACAAAAAAAACCTCTTTTATCGCTCGTTTTTTGGTGTACATGTGTGTGTGTGTGCGATAGTCTGTTAAAAGTTCAACAGTGGCACCATCATCCAGCAACAACAAAAACAACAACAAAATAATAAAGAAGCGCCTCCTCCAGAAGTACCACACCACATCTGTGGCGTTTCCCACGCAAGTCGCGCGCGCTCGGTCCTGCCAACTTGCTGGAGATAACTATTACTTTATCACTTTACTTCCATCTGTCAGCTTCCGGCAGTGCCGCAACTACATCCACAGCGTACACAGCAGCAGCAGCAGCTGGAGCTGATTGAATGTTTGCAGTTGCCGCGTTTCGCTTCCGGTTCAAAAGATTTCGCGTTCGATCGCACGCGCATTACACGCTCGCCTCTCTTTCTCCGGCAATCAATCAAATCAAGCCTGCAATCAACCGTACCGAAACCCGCTACGGTGTGAATCCTTCCCCGATGTTCCAGCTTCCCCGACTTCAATAGGAGGAGTTGGGAAAGAAAGCAGGAGGCACTGGAGGCCGTCTGTGTGCTCCGTTTGATTGCATCCCGGCGGGCATCCAGTGGGCTGGGGGGAGGCGAAGGAAAGCCCGGTAACAAGGGTAACCGTTGGGTCGTTTTGGGGAGCGGGAGGTTTCTGGTTCGCGATCCTGCCTGATTAGTGGCCGCGGCGCCTGTGAACCTTTGGGGGTGGGGGAGGGGGGGAGGTCCGATTGGGTTCAACTTTCGGTCGGTGAAGTTTAAATCTTTAATCACTCACCTCGGCTCGTTATTTACGGTCATTAGCCGCGGTCGATGCTAACTCACACGTGCTACACGTTCGCTGGATGGGGAGCAGGCCTACCGGGTGGAATGGAATGCGAAGATGTACAAAGTTCCAGAAGATGTACCAGCATGGGGGATACCGTGCGTTTGAAGCGTAATTATTTTAAAGCAGTGTGCGCTTTCCCATCCTCGATTTGAATCTTTGAGCGGGGAAATTAGCCTGAAGTATGCATTGAGGAGAAAAAGGTATAAAAGTGTGTCTCCCGGGAGCACTTTCCTGTGTGCGTTTGCGTGTATTTTGTGGAAAGCATTTGGTGGCAACTCTGGCCTGTTTTGAGCTTTGGGCGGAAAATTCCTCAAGCGCACTTTCATTATGAATCCAACGCGGCGCAAACGTGGCCAGCACCGCACCGGTACTTGCTCGATCCGCTCGGAGGATTCCGCCCTGCCGTTGCCAACCGCCTCCGACTGAATGAAAGCATCCCCTTCACTTCCTCTCTCCCTGCCGCTGTGTGCTACCTGGGGAAGAAGCGTTATTAGTTGGATGCTTTTTCGGTGAAACATTATCTTACTCTGCGATGCACCTTACGGGTAGCAAACAATGCCACTGGCTACCGTTCTATCCAGCGATACGACTGTGTGTGTGTGTGTGTGTGTGTATGTTGTCCAAAGAGTAGGACGAGGGATGGCTGAGGGCTTCGGGTTCGGTTTCATTACACAATCACGCTGCCCCCGTGAAGCCTTGAGCCAAATGTCCAAAGAACCGAAGGAGCGGGAGTCAAGGGTTAGCCCCAATGCCTGCCTGCTGCCCTTGTTGACCCCTGCATTAAGGCAAACGGAGAGCAGATAATGGACCGAAAGCTCACACTCATTTGGCAGAGGAGAAACTGTCTGTTTTTTTTTTTGCTCGATACGCTCTTTGTATGCCAGCAGTTAGGATGCTATATTTAGGAGGAGTTAATATACTGCGAAGTAGCTGGCAAAGCAGCGCTCCGGTCACGTACGCTGTGCGTATAGATTGAGGCGCTTTGTCACGCGAATCGGCATCGGGGTATCGGGCTGCGGTGAGCTGATGCGCCGCAAGGTATGCTAGTGTTGTAGCAAAAGTGGGTATCAAACATCATTTTTCCTCTGCTTTTGGTAGATAACTTAGGCGAAAAAAAAGCAAACTATCCACATTTCTCCTGCTGAAAGTAGGGGTTAGGATTGTGATTTGTGGAAATGGTGCTTGATTGTTTTTTTTTCCTTCCATTTGTGCCCAATTGTATACCTTCAGGCGTTGGACGTGAAGCCCGACAAAGGGAATTTGTTGTACGAGGTGAAACATATTTTGCTTTATAATGCTTCTGGCACTGAATATTGGCATCCGTCTTTCCGTCTAAAAACCAAATAACCTCTCATTAAGATACGTTTTTGGTGTACTTGGTGCATACTTGTAGGCGTTGAGCCACAACAGTAGTGCAGGGTATAGAAAGGGTAAACACAAGCACCTCATTGTTGGCATTTTACAGTGCTGGGCACCTAATTACAGGCTCAGCATCTGCCTATTGTTGTGCGATTTGTTTCACTATTTTGATGGATTTAATCCTCTTGATAAATGTATTTTTTTTAGCTAAACAAAAGCGCCTTACAGTATGCAGAGTGTTTCGCAAAATAATACTATTAAAGTTTCAGGGTAAAAGTTTACATCACAAAATACGTTAAAAAGAACGTTTATAGTTTTGGAGCTTTACAGAGCACTGTATACATGTTAATAAGCATACGTAGCATACTTTCAGGCGTTGTACGCAAAACAGACTGTGCATGGAAGCGTCTCATGGCTGTCCAGTTATAGCAAAGCGCATTAAAGAATGCCTTACAGGCTGACAGTAAAAAACTTATCAGTAATAAAATAAAAACCACTTCCCATGCTACGCCAGAGCGGTGCAACAGCTGAAAAGAGCGGAGCTGCGCCGCTCGTCATGCAACACACTTTCATCAATCATTTTAATTCCCGAACATAAAAAAAACGGGGACACTAGCCGATAAAACTGTCACGCGGACGGTCTACGGGCGGCGGGTAAATAATGATGACGCGCAAATTGCATACTATTAGGCGGATTATATTAATATGCAATGCTGTGCAATTGGATTGCGCAAGGGTTTGCATGGTCGATCTATTCGCCGGTTTATCTTTGCCACTCGGCCACCCCACAATAACCCCCACCCCCACGCAATAGCACGGTAAAGCGGGACCCGTGTAACGAGCCAGCGAACTAGATAAAAATGCAAACTGGAGCACGGTTTTTAATGCATAAAATAACTGTCTATTTATGACCGTGTGGTGTGCTGTGTGTGTGTGTGTAAACAGGTGCATTTGAATGTTCAATCATCGGAATTGAGCTATAAAAACAGCGCTTTATTAGTGCTGGCCGCTGGCTGGCCCGTGGCCGATGGGTAAGGGTGATAATTGTTTTCAAACAGCAACGCTGACAATCCCTCGCTGGCCCGTTAGTTTACTGTCCAACCTGTGTACGGACCCTTGTTTTTCCACAAATTGGTGGCAAGGGAAATTCCCCCTCCTCTCTTGCATCACGGCAGGGTGCATGATTTCCATAAAATAAAACATCATCACCCCTTGTGCTGGCGAACCCCCCCCCCCCCCCCCCCCCCCCTATCCCGAACAAATCAACCATGTTAACAGGCGCAAATGGTCGGTTTGATGGATTACTTGCGGGGCACAAGGCGCATCGGGCTGGGCGAGCATATTTTACACCGAGCCGTTAGATTATACTGCGAGAAAAGTCGAACGAAAAGGGAGCAGAGAACCCCCCCCCCCCCCCCCCCAAAAACGGAGGTGGTGGCGGTGAAAGCTTCCGCTGGCATTTTGGGTGCGATTTGATTTGTCCGAAAGCGGTACCGATTCGCAGCTGGCAACGGAAAGGGCTGGGCTAGGCGTCATAAATGTTCGATTCGGTTCGAGCAGCTCGGGAGTCCAAGCTACAGTCGGAGCAGACCGGGGGGATGGCATCATACGGCTTGGGAAGAACAAAAACTGCCGACCCTTCGCTCTCTCCCTCCAGGCCCCCGGAGAGAAGTCATCAATCTTCCGTTTTGATGCTTTTATAGTCTCCTAAATTTTTATTCAAATGGAAACTAATCATCATCAACGGAGGTTTTGCTTTTACGAGGTACAAAATTGGAGCCACACGCTGCACACGGCCACAAGCGGGGCGAAGGGGTTTCGGTGTGGTTGTGGGACGGAAGCGAGCAAGTCGTGGTTGTGATGCTGGCCCAGCTTGTGGGCCACCGCTTGTTACGACCCGTGCGCTTCGGCAAATGTACGATTACGATTGGCTCGATCGATGCTCGATTTTGCTTGTTTGCCCACTGCTGTGGGTCGGGACCGTTGAAGGTTGTTTGGGGAAGGTTCCTTGCAAAGCGGGAGGGAAAGGGGTGGAAGGTGGTACTTTTTGCCGACGAGCAGTGTATTATTTTTGGCAGCGTGTTGTAGCTCCCATCGGAATGCTTTAGGGCGGAATTTTGGTCATACGCTTCGGAACGTCTGAAATTATGCAAAATGTTTGGCTCATATCTTTCCGTTGCGAATGTGTTCGAGCGCTTCGGTGCTGTTTTGAAACAGTTGTGATCGAACAGGGGGTTTTTTTTTGTTGTGTTTGCTACACAAAGACACTGCAAGAAGGCTAAGCAAAACATATTGTATAGCTTTAGGCGCTCTTCATTCTGCAATGGTATGGAATCTGGAATCAGCAAGGCGCACATTTAGACATGCTGACTGTTTTGTTGCTAAAACGTAGGAAGATGTGTTGTTGAATAGATACCTTTACATACCTTTGGGCGGTGAACTGTGAGCCAACTTTCTGTATCAATCCACTGTGCAATGGCATAGAGACACGCCTGTATTTAGACACGAATCAAAGACTCGAAAGCGTAGCACCTGAAGGTATGCAATGCATACAGATCGTTGGACAACTTCATCATCAATTATTTAGTTTGTTTTAAAGTTGAAATAATTTTTATTATACATAATGTTGCATATCTTTAGGCGTTTTTGGCCAACGCGAAATACAGTTCCTTCGTTTGCCTCAACAGCTCTATACTTTAATTCCGAGGCCTCGTCTTAAACAAGTATCAAACACGCGAAAGTAAAGCGCCCACAAGTATGCAAAGTACGAGTCAAAATCGAAAAAGGAACACACTTGCCGGTCAAACATCGGTTGCGTTGAAATGCGAGTGCACTTTGCCGCCCGAATTTTAAACAAGAAATCGCTCCTCCCACCTAAAGGTAAACGAAAACGGAAGCAGCAGTAAAAAAAAAGCAACCATTAGACGTTCCCGCTCGGCCCGGAGCCAATCGGAATTGATAATGATGAATGTCGGCAGAAAAGAAATGGGATTAATAATGCCACCATTAGCAGCATTTCGGCGCTTTCCACGCCGTTGTAACGTTTGCAGCAGTCTGCCGTCCGCTTCGCAGTGCATTGCGTGTGACGCGGAAGAGGCCGCACCGAAGCGTGAGCGGAATCCTGACGCGACTGTTTTTTTTGCTTTATGCTTCTTCCTCTACAACGGCGGTGGTGCGGTCGCGGTGGCTTTTAAATGCTTACCTGGTTTGTCCTCCCGGCGGCTACGGCTTAGCGAAAGCCGCTCCAACCGCTCGTAAGCCTCGGCTGAGCTGCTTTATTGCATCGAGATGGGGTCGTGCTGCTTCCCCAACTCGTGCTGCTGTGTTGCTCGCCCCTGTCCGGTAGTGTGGCACTTGCGGGACCCAAAAGCGACGTATGTAGCGAGCGGCACGAGCGGTGGCAATGGCAATTTGGGGAAAATCGTACAGATGGAATTTGAGAAGCACACAGAAATCCGACGCAGGGCCATGGGCAAAGGTGTGGTTGGACATGGTGTCACAACAGGCCGGGAACAGACCTAGAAGTGGAGCGATAAAATCTTGCCCAAGCCAAGTCCATGATCTAATCGCTCGTCCTCGCTGCACTCGCCTTGGTGTACGAAAAGGAGAAGAGGAAAAAAATATAAAGAAAAAAGGCACCCAGAGAAAGGCACACGGCGAAAACACTGGCGAAAAGGTAAACCGACTCCGGATATTCGATCCAGCCGAGGTATTGGGGGTGTGGGGGAGGGGGGGGGGGAGAAGGATCGTCCCTAATTGCCCCGGATGTGCTTTATTGGGACGACCCGATTTTGTGTGTGTGTGTGTATGTGTGTGTGTGTTCGGAGCATCGATGCTTTTTTGTGTTGTTGTGCCCGCGTGTTGCTGGTTGCGAAGCGGTGATAATGGCAAACAAGTGGTCGAAGGAGAAGTGCCGTGTGGTTCCCTCCCAACCAAAAAAAAAAAGGCTGGCCGGTTTCAGCTTGCCCGGCCACCGGCTGACAATCTCGGAGATGTTACTAAAGCTACTCAGCGGATCGATTTATCGATTACAGCGCAGCATGGTCGTAAAAGCACCAACTGTGCAACGAAACGATGGGAGAGGGTGGGGGGGGGGAAGAGTGGGAAGGTGGTCGAGTCGTGGGGGACGAAAGGACCTGCCCGTCACCAATTATTGGGAAAAACGTCCTGCTCCGAGCGGCAACCGGGTGCCGGAAAACAGCGTCAAACGAGGTGGGAGGGGGGAGGGAAGGGGTAGTGCTACGGCTATCGTCCCTGGAGATTGGTTGGCTGTGGTTTACGGTGAAAGACGAGAAAACAAGTACGAAAGAGGGATGAGTGGGGGGGGGGGGGGTGTGGGAGACGGTTGGGGGGAGAGGAGGGGCAGGGCGATCGGGTGGGAAAAATACCTTCGCCCGGCCAGCGAACCTTTGGCACACGTGCCGGTGGCTCGCACCGTCTCGGGGCTTCTGTTTGATGCGCTTGACGAAGATCCGGTTCGAAGGACCAAAAATAGTTAATGCTTGCAAGCTTGTTAGGCAGGAATTTTCCGGCTTTTGGGTTTTAATATTATCAGCTCGATGCTTGAGGGGAGTACCGGAGGGGGGGGGGGGGGGGGGAAATAGACAAATAGACTTACTTAAACTACTGTTAAGATAGTGCTGTAGTGCCGATTGCATACTTTAAGGCTGTTGGATACAATGCAACAGATAATAAATATATCCCAACGTGTTAGGAAGATAGAGAGAGAGAGGGAGAGAGTGAGAGAAAGCGAGAAAAGAGAGAGAGAGAGAGAGAAAGAGAAAGGGGGGAGGGGGGGGGGGGTAATGAAAGGAATAAGGGAAGCTAGTTATCGCGAATCCACAGCTCGAGCCTCTTATCCACTTCGCCGGGAAATGGCTTTTGTAATGTAGCATTGATTGATTTGACTATTAAGCTTTCGGTAGGGGAAAGGGACAAATTCTATGCTCCATTTTCGCCCACACTCTACCTTACGCACACACACACACAACAACAAGTCGCAGCTCGGACAGCCTCCCTTGCACAGCATCGAAGCCCGGTGCCTGCCGATGATTGATTTGTGTGTAGGCACTGGGGCAAACGTTTCCTGCCGACGTCGGCCCCGAACGTCGCCTGCCGGGGAGGGGTTAAGAGTGGCGTGCGAGACAAAAGGGTCGCCCGCTCGTATTGGCCGCACAGCCACACGAATGTAGATATATTTGTCAAATGAAGCGTACGAGAGCCCCCGGTAGAGGAGGGAGGCCCAGAAAAAGGTAAACCCTCCCGTACGTACGATACGATCGATTGCCATTCTATGACAGTGGGCTGGGAGGGTGGTTTTCCTCGAAGCCAACAGCCTCCTCGGATGTTGATTTGTGCAAAATGATTTCAATAACTGTCAACCGACTCCATGTGATGGATGGTCGGGGGAGGGTTTTTGCCTGCTTGCCTCCCTGGGCCGTGATGTGTGACGTACCCGAGCGCCCCTGTCAGCGCGTATGCAAAGTGCCGGCTCCCGGGGTTTGCCGGATCGATGTGCAAAGTGCAAGAAGCTAGGATGCTACCGCACAACAACAACAACAACAACAAAGAAAGACTCCGACAACAACAACAAAACAAAAAAACCCTCCGACATGTTTACCAAACGACTTTCGGGGACGGGGGAGCACATCAATAATTCACTTAAGGGGCAAAACGCTGCCTGTCAGTCGCCCGTTTTGTCTCACTGTGTGTGTGTGTGTGTGTGTGTGTGTGTGTGTGTGTGTGCGCGCTTTATTTATTCATCCGCTTCAATGGACGCTGGCAGCAAGCGACGAACGGCCGGGCTGGGGATGGCGCTGGGAAATTGGGGAGGGAAAGTACAGCCCGTGGACGCCTTCGGTGACGCTCTGGATGGTACCGTGCATGACGCTGCTGCTGCTGCTGCTGCGCGCTTGATGTATGCATCCCACTGTGCGATGGGGAGAGGTCATTCCGATGGAAATTCATCCCCCCCCCCTCCGAATGGTGCACACGCTCGCCTGCTTCGCTTTTCCGTACGGCCACGGCCAGCCAGCACGGTGCGGGCTGTAATGCAAATCGCCCGCTATCGGAAATCGTGATTCCCAGACGAAAAATGGGGGGTTTTGCTGTCATCTGCGCCACCCAGCGCAAACGACCATTTTCTTTCACGACCGCCCCATTGGATATGCAGGCACCGAAAGGCGGACCCAAGTGAAGCGCACGGTTGCGAACTGTTGGCGTGGGAATCGGGAAGGCATTAGAATATAAAAACCAAAGGGCAAACCAAAGGGCCCGCGTCCCATAACTCTGCGCGCTTCCCCCTAGTGGGTGGGTGGCTGATAAATTAAATCCCACCCGCCAGATATACTTCGGAGGAGGGGAGAGAGGTGGAGAGAGAACAAAAAAAAAACCCCAGCCCAAACAGCACAAACAGGCAGCAAATAGAGCCATCAGCAACGGCGGCGAGCCAAAATTCGAGCGACCGCACGCCACGCCGTAGACGACGAACCGGAACTCCCGGCCATCACTTAACCTGCGCTTAAGCGAGCGCATAAACTGCACAATTTGTTAAATTAGAGCTAAATGGAAGGCCCCAGGGCAAAGTCGCTCGGCAGCTTCTTAATTGGATCTATCTCGCTTTTTCGGACACCAGGCCGAAGTTGCTACCCCCCCCCCAAAAAAAAAAAAAAAAAACTCAACGAAACTCCGGCGGCAATAATTCTCCGAAAAAGTAGTGCTCTGCGTGCGCGTATGTGTGTGAGTGTGTGTGTGTGACTGGCCCGAGTGGTGGCTGCCACTAACGGATGGGCCACTAATGGGGATTGTGAGCAAACTTTTCTCTTTTGCCCTGGTCGCCCCACGTGCCACACATGGCACACGCTATATGCCGAGACGGCCATAGGTTCGCCTGCAGTGTTGTGGCGCAGTATGTTGTGTGGTCGTCGCTTTGCTTTCTTCCTTCGTTTTCCGTGCCTCGAGCCTGGTTGCACACTCTCTGCGAAATGAAAATGTCATACAAAACCTGGACCGCACACCTGAGTTTTGGTGTTCTCCCCCCCCTGCAAAGTCCTTTTTCCGACCACCATCATCTGTCCAGCCGCTCCAGCAGCCAGTGTGATTGGTCGTGATAGCTTACTGCGCTGCGAAAATGTAATTTGTAGTGGACGGCGGTTCTTCAAACCCCGAACCCGGATTGGCGTTTAGTGTTAAAGTTTTAGCGGCCATCAGTGGGCACTGGAATCATCCTGCAAATGCCCCATTACTGTCAAAAGATATCAGAGATTGAGCCGGAACGGTTAGAAGGGCGAACATGAACGCCTGCCGCTTGAGCGAGAGCTGACAGTAATGGGAGAGGAATTTTAATTACAGCAATGTACTTGCGTCCACTGATCCCGCGTGACGGTTCGAGCAGTTGCTCTAAATTAAATCGACAACTGATACCACCGGGGCTTTGATTACTATTACCCGTTACCGCGTTACTTGAAGCGGACCGGCTCGGCAGACACCCACAAAACGGACAAGCTACCTCCTATCGCTCTGTACAATGTAATTAGCGCGAGCCGTGTTAGTGCGCTTAATAAGGCTCTAATTAACGGCTCGTCAGCTTCAATTTGGTAGGCCAGATCAAACTTCAAAACAATACTTTAGCGGGGGGAGGAGCTAAAGAAAACCTGACCGAGAGAGAGAGAGAGAAAGAGAGAGAGAGAGAGAGAGAGAGAGAGAGAGAGAGAGAGAGAGAGAGAGAGAGAGAGAGAGAGAGAGAGAGAGAGAGAGAGAGAGAATGTTACAAACACACTGCAATTCAAATGATAAAATTGGAAAGGAGACTCCTTTTTTGCTGCTCCGTGTTGCATACTGTATTCAACAACTAGCCAATTAATCGTTCTGTTTACGCGTGTGTGTGTGTGTGTGTGTGCTTGTAATATTTGGCATGTGTGTTTATAGTACCGGCTGCCCTTCGTGTTCCCTGGAACTGGTTGGATGGAGCAGACTCGGGTAAACAAAAAAAAAAACATTTGGCTCCAATCCAATAAAAACACAATCGAAATCGTTTCCCCATACCTCCCCGCCCTCTCGTACAACCCTGCTCGGAACGGGCACGGGGGCAAGCCCGTAGTTCAATTAAGATCAAATTAATTATCAAGAGTTTCATTTGATTCTCGTCGGCCACGGATGGTAAGGTCGGTGGGTTGGTCGGGACCCATGTGTGTGTGTGTGTGTGTGGGTGGGTATGCGTTTTTGTTCGACTGGTCACTCTTGTCCAATTCATTATTCATGCCAACACAGTGCTGGCAAAACACGCCGGTCCAGTTGTGATGCCCCCAACCGGCCGTTTTCCCTCGGCCGCCCTTTCTGCCCAGCGGTTTGGCAAGTTAAGTGCTCCACACAGTGCTCCGCCCGCTGCCCTGCCCTATCTGTTACCTGTTTAATTTCCCGTCTCACCGGGCTCCTGACGGACGATGGGCGATGGGTGGGTGCATAAGTAATTTTAGAAGCGAACTTTTTAATTTTTGCACCTACCACCAGCGAGGGCGAGAGAAAGACATCACACAGAGGGATGGTGGTGGTGGGTTCTCTGGAGCAATTACACGGCCCTTCCCTTCCGGCCTTGAGTTCGGTTTCAGAGGAATGGAGTCGTCACGGTCCGTCGGGAATTGCCTAGAAACGTTTGGGATTGTCTGAGTTGTGGGAATTGTTGGAATTTTCGAGTTATCATCAAGAATCGTCTGGAATCGGCCAGAAGCATAAGAACTAGCAAAATGATCTAAAACGATTCTGGCAGTTCTGATGGTACCGGATGATTCTGAACAATTCCGAACGCAATTCCAAATGATTCTGACAGTTCCGACAGATACGCCAGTTCTCATGATCTTCAACACAGCGCTAGTTCAGAGTGGGTTCTCTGGAGCGATTATATGGCTCCTACCATCCGGTTCAGAGTTTTGATGTAGAGGAATCGATTCATCGCGGACCGTCTGGAATCACCTAGAATCGTTTGGAATTGTCGGAATTTTCGATTTATCATCAAGAATCGTCTAAAACCGGCCAGAAACTTGAGTACTAATAACACGACCAAAGACGATTCCGACAACTCCACATGATTCCGACAGTTCTGATTATATCGTATGCTTCTGAACGATTCCGTATGCAATTATACACGATTCTTATAGTTCCGACAGATATGATAACCTTTACCGCAGTTTGAGTTCACAGTGAGCTTTTTGGAGGGAGTTCGAATTCAGAGATATGCAGTCGTTATGGACAGTCTGGAATTGTTCAAAATTGTTGGCACTGTCGGAGTTGTGGTAATTACAGATATTGTCGGAATTGTCGCAGTTGTCGGAATTTTTAGGCTATCATCAAGAATCGGCTGGATTCGGTCAGAAACATTAGTACTAACAAAACGATCAAAAACGATTCCGACAACTCCACATGATTCCGACAGCTCTGATTATACCATATGATTCTGAATGATTCCGGATGCAATTATACACGATTATTACAGTTCCGACAGAAATGATTACCTTTACCACAGTGTGAGTTCACAGTGAGTTCTTTGGAGGGATTATACGCCCCCCCCTCCTCCGTCCTCCGGGCCCGAGCACTAATTCAGTCGGAATTGTCGGAGTCGTCGGAATATTCAGGCTATCATCAAGAATCGTTTGGGATCGGTCAGAAACATTAGTACAAGGACAAAACGATCAAAAACGATTCCGACAAATTCCACAATATTCCGACAGTTCTGATGATACCGGATGTTTGTGAACGACGGCGGACGCAAATACACATGATTCCGGCAGCTCTGACAGTTGCTACAGAACCCTTGATTTTTGGAGATCCCAAACGATTCCATCGATTGCTGCCTTTCCGGTCGGTTCTAAAAGCTGGCTCTTGCAAATGCTCGGAATCGTCCGGAACCAGTATTCGCAGCGTTGCCTACTTCACCCATCCCTACGTACGCAGGGAACAGATCTCGTACGATTGCCCCTCGTTATGTTCGCGTTGCATCAAGGGCAGCAATCACCATCGAACGTACAACCGGGCTCGTTTATACATTTTCAAGTGTGAATGTGTGAACGTTTGCTGAGAAGAGAGGAAGAGGAAAACGTGTAAGAGTGAATGTGAGTGAGGGGGATGCAATCTGTGCCCGGGAGTGATTCATGGGATTCATTATTTATAAAGCGTCCTTTGATTTTATTCATAAACCAAACGATAGAAGGTGTCGGTGCATGATGAGTGCCTCCGACATTGCTGCTGCCCGCAGGGGCAAACCTGTCGGACACGTTACTTAAACTCTCTCACACACACACATACACAGTCTGTGTTTTACTTTGCAGGATCAAAGCTGCTGAAGCTCACGGGCCAGTCTCAGGCAGGACGGAAACGGAGACAGAGCCGGGGAACAGCTGGACACCATTTCGTGCCGTTCTGTTGGACGGCGCACGAAAATTGGACGACAAACTGAAGTGTATCAAACAGAAGAAACAAAAAAAAGCAAATCAAAACACACAGAGAGGGAGAGAGAGAGAGAGAGAGAGAGAGAAATAGTGACACATATAAACACTCACCTCTAACATCGTGTCCTGTGTGTGTGTGTGTGTGCGTGAGGGGTTATGTGAAGTTTTGTGTGAAAATCGCAAGCAAAACTGTTGAGTCGTTCGAGTGCTTTGGCAGCCTTTTCGGGTTGCTAGCCACTTGGCTGTGTTTATGTGTGAGCGTGTGTGTGTGTGCTGCAGCGCGATGTAGGTTGTGCCCCTTCCGCCCCCCCCCCCCCGCCCTGGATAAGGCCTTGAACGGCAACGGAACGTATCTGTAGGCCATCCCCTCTCGACGCGTTCCAATTAAAGGGGCACGCCGTGCGGGCAGGCCCGGGCGAAAGTGTTTCTATCAACCGGGAGGACACACGAGAATAAATATTTACCCCCGAATTCGCCCTTTCTACCCCTTGAAGCAGTGTGTGTGTGTGTGTGCTTGGGTACAATTCGGGCGTCTGTTCACACCGGATCTCGCACCGAAACCGGCGGAAGCAGCGTTGGCACGACCGCGACCCCCGACACTGCCAGCCCTCGCAACACGTACGGTCACCCTGGGATGAGTGAGGTCCGCTGACGGGCTTTCCCCCCCTCCCCCGTCTCTCTCTCTCTCTCCGGTGGGGATGGGATGGGTGGCGGCGGTCCGGGCCATACCAGTGTCGATCACGGAGCCGGTGCCAGTGCCGGGGAAGCAAACTAACCTGCCGGTACGGTGAACAGCATGCACTGAGTGCGCTGCTGTAGTGCGAAGGTAGTGCACGTAGTAGGGGGCTAGTAGTGTAGCGGTGTGCCGTGTGCCGAACAGCGAGCAAAGTGATTGAAATCGAAGAAGGAAAAGGGGAAGGGTTTACCGGGCGGCCGAAAGTAGTGGCAGTAACCGAAAAAAGAAGAATTCGTTTGTGTGTGTGTGTGTGTGTGTGCGAGTGTTGTGTGAAAGCATTCCCATTACACGGTGCGACGTGAGCAGGCAGTGAAAATGTTATGTGCTCGGTTGAAAATCGTCCTCTGCCTTATACAGCTGCTGGCAATGCAAGGTAGGTGAACAAACACGTCGGGCTGAATGCGGGAGACTCGATTTGCCAGGTCGAAGGTTTGGCACCCGTGCGCCGGACTGGGTTGGAATTAGCAAAAAAAGGGGGAGGGGGGGATGCTAGCATTTTGGGCACATTGCAATCGTTTTGCGACTTGGTTTTTTTGTTGTACCCGGGGCTGCATCGGTTTCACGGGGGTCACAAAATGGATCGGAACCGAGCGAGCGAGTGATCAAGTTGACTTCTCGAGTGGCGAGTACATCTGTGCGGCGAGTATGGTTTGTTTTTATTCTTCATTTCGTTGGAGAGTTTTTTTTATATTATTTGTAGTTCCGCAGTAAAACAGCTCGAACGTGTAACTTTTTCTTCGCACGGGACGGTTCGCGCTGCAAGGTGTTCGATGAGAAAAACACTGAAGGACAAAGTTAGTATGCCCGTTCTTGGCGATAGTTTTGGTCGACAACAAGCCGAAACCAGATGGCTATGCATTACGCCCTATGTTTTTATTGGTTGTGCGGTTGTCTATGGTTGTCCCGGGCTGCTTGGGTGGGGGTTTGTTTTTAAACATGCTTCACATTGGCAGCAAATTGGTTCCATACGATATGGGGCACGGGGCGTTGGCTACGAACGATATGGGGCACGGGGAGGGATAATGGCTAGTGAGACTTTGATTTTTGGTAGTAAACTTTTTAATTGGATGGTGGAATAGTGCTAGAGCTTGTTTAGGTACAGCATGTAGCTTGCAAACTATATTTAAATGTAGCAGCGGTACTATTGCGTTTTGAACGTTATCGTTTGGATGTACCAATCTACATTCATTGCTACTTTCTGACTTTATCAACGACGTCGTTTTTTGAAATGAAACTGTAGTCTACCGGAGGACAGAGTAGACATCAGATTAATTAGCCAAGGATAATCTACTCTGAGCAGCATGAACTGGCTGGGAGTTGGAAAATAGCTTCGTAGAAGGCATTTCAAATCTTGGTATACTATGAAGATGTCTTAAAGACATAAAATCACTTCAAGCCAATCAACCAACCAATCACTTTGATGATTTAGCCACCTTTGTTCTGCGTATTTGTATGAAGTGGGTTCTCCCATTATACAGGGTTTTCGACAGGGTATTAAACCGTTTGTTTACCTTTTGATGAGAATGATCCAAGCTGCAGTCCAAGGGGTACGAAAGTGACAGCTCTACAATATAACCGAACATGTCAACGCCTACTTGCGAACAATTCTATATCTCGCTGAAAGAGTCTATTATATGCCCGAACGAATCTACAACTCGCTGAAGATGTCTATATAATCCTCGAAAACCCTGTACGTATGCAGTGGGTTCTGTTTACCAAATGCAGGGGAAGGTGTCAGACAAACTGACAGTGGCAACATATGCGCCAAGCAAATATACTTTCTTCCAATCTGGTCAAACGATACCGATGAGAGCATCCTACTTGCAGCGTAAGCCTATCAAAAGATTGCACTACTGGTTGAGGAGCTCCGATAATAGATTGGCGAAGCAAAGAACAACCCTGAAGGTATGTGAGACATTGAAAATGTCATCTTGATATCCAGCGGAATGTACCATCAATAGTATGGGAAACAATGGAAGACATCTTGAAGAAGTTTAATCCTTACTTACATATTTTGATGATACCCAAGTCCCAGGCCGGCGACTCTTGTATATTAGTGAAGCCTACGAAAACATTGAGAAGACTGCCAGACGACGTTAGGATGTACTTGCTGGACGAGCCACATACCAATCTTGTGTTGGGACCATCAAAACGGCTGAAGTAGGTTTCTTTCAGCTAATATGAAGTATTTATTTGAAGGAGTTCCGCGGCACAACTTATCTCACAGCATGACATACGTTCTAGATATAGCTATCCTTGGTATAAGGCTCTCTGTACTAAGTTTAACCATACTAAAGGAACGGCTCAGAACCTTAGGTCGCATGCTGCAACTAATGGGGAAATCACCGGCAGTCCTATATAAAGATGTTAAGCGCATGTGCTTTCGAGCTCGGATCTTTTCAATTTTTTCTCCATGCAGCTCGTCAAGACACTGAGAAATAATTGTTAGCCCCAGAACGACGACTAAGGCATATGGTCCCGTGGGCTGGTAAGAATACTTGTACGATAGAAGCCTCAGCAATGAAGATGACTGTAAAATTTACAGAGTCAGCTTCTAAAATCCATCAGAGCAGCATGCCAATGTATGCCAACTTTTAAGTTCCCAGCATACAAGTAATAAATGTACATTCCCCGCATTCCGCGCGTGGTCTTTCCCCCCCCCCCCCCCCTTCCCCCCACGGCGCAGATGATCCACCGGGTCGAAGCGAAATGGAGAACAAGCCCCGCAAAAAGTACCCGAAAACACAGTAATTAGATTGTAATTGAATAACATCGCCCGGTACCAAGCTTCAACAGTAATATAGCTCACCGAGAGGAGGGGGGGAGTGGGGCTATGGTTTTGGTGGTGCACTGGAAAAAAGTTTGACTCTCGGTGCCTGAGCCCCGACCCGACTGCCACCACTAGCAGCTAGTTGTTCCGCTTCGCGTGTTAGCTTTTTCGCGAGGAGATCCGTGTTTGCGAGGTACCAGAGTCAGCAGAGTACGTGTGTTCTTCATGCGATTGTTTTTGTTGCTGTCGCTGCTGATGCGAGAGTATGTTTGCTCCCCGCCCCGCCAGCAGTCCCTGCCCAAAAGGTTGTTGGTTGGATGGGTAAGAATGTTTTCGACCGTATTTGCTTACCAAACACAGGGCAGCGTCCGGAGCAGGCAGAAACGTTCCCTTGCTGAGTAACGCTTGTACCGTGCGCTGTAACGCTTGTGGCGTGTGGCGGAGATCCCCGAAACTGTGCGCACGGTTTTGTTTGCATTCTTGCCCATGCTCGTCCTCCCCTGTTGGTGTATATATATATGTGTGTGTGTATGTGTGTGTGTGTGTGTGTGTGTGTGTGTGTGTGTGTGTGTGTGTGTGTGTGTGTGTGTGTGGGTCGAGGCAACAGTGAGTAGGATTTGAAACAAAACAGAAATCCTGCTCAAAAAGCGGCGATGCCAATCGCTATGAAGAACCGTGCCTGTTCCGGACGCCACGCAAGACAGAACAATATTGTAATAATATACCAAATTAACATTCGGTGCTTCCCACACACACACACACACACACACACATGCTCCATCGGCCGATAAAGACAACATCCGTGGCAGTGGGGCTCAACCCGTTTTGACTTGCTCGTTAGCCGTGTGTGTCTGCCTCTGGACGCTTCCGGCAAGAAGCTGTCATTGAGAGTATTATTTGGCTGTGGCTATTGACATCGAGCTCTGTCGCCCGGTTTACCTTACCGGGAAAGGAAGAGGGAGGAAATATGCACATACACAACAAAAAAATACCATGACGCCCACATCTAGCATCAGCACACATCGGAGGTGTTGACGTTACATCTCCCTATCGCCGTCGTTAGTGCCGCTAGGTCCCCACCGGATTGTGCCACCAGATTGTACATTGCGGTCGGGATAAGGACCGTGGTTTGTGTATTTGTGGTCCCTTTACCCGCTAGAATTCCTGGAAACGGGGTTTGGTGCACATCAATGCAACGGAACGACTCGCTGCAGCCGGCAGGTCTTCGCGATGCGGCATCTTCACTCGAGAGGACCGCCTCTCGAGAAGATCACGCCGGCATCAACTCAGCCACAACCCCTCAAAGGGAAGGAATGATTCCTATCATGCCAACATATCCCCAGCAGCACGTCTGGGCGGCTGTCGCGTCCCCGTGAAGTGGCACTGGTTACCACAGCGCACCAGTCACTTGAACCAGTGCACTCGATTTACCGTTTCGCAGCACAGGGTTCGCACCGCTAATGAGGCTTGTTAGGTCGCCCTGTGAGCGCTGCACCCGCTGCCCCGCTTCTGGATTCTGGGTCGCACTTTTTTCCCGTTGCCTGAAAGCACGAAACTGCTGTGATGGAACACCCAAGACCCTGTCAGGGGTTTGCCGGGGTAAGCTTATATTAAAATTAATTGTAACGTAATTAACAATCAACGGGCGCGTGATGATGTAACATTTTTGCCACGCCACGTTGGCCCTCGTTCCACTGCCTCGCTCTTTAATGAACTAAACCTGGCCGGTTTACCAGGTGCCTCCTGTACAGAGCTGTAGGGGCGTGTAGGATGATGATTGATTTTGCCTGGATTATTTCCCATTTTGTGGAGCCGGCTCTTGCCACTGCTAGACAACCCGCGGGGGCATAATGGAGAGCTGCCTTGCCGGTATGTCTGTGCCCGCAGAGTGGAGGTGGAGTGGTTTTGGATTAGGTTTGCGAATTTTGGGGACCTTCCCAGTGTTGGTGTGTTGCCCGGCGTGTGCCTCTGACGCTGACTGGTAGATGCCTGAGCTGCACTGCTATTCGTACGGACGGCGTTGGTAGGTTTTCATGATAATTTGGACAGTTGCCTTGAAACATAGGTAGCGGTGTGATTTTTGGAGTGCACCCACGACTGCGATCCGACTCCGGCTATTGTTTGTTCTATTGTTCAGTCGGAGTCATCTGGAGTCGTTCGGAATCATCTGGAGTTATCGGAAGTTGGAGTCAACCGGCATTGTTCAGAGTCGTTCGGAGTCATTCGAAGTCATCCACAGTCGTTCAGAGTCGCTCGGAGTCATCTGGAATTAGTCATTAGGAATTAGGACTCCGGATGACTCTGGACGACTCTGAACAACTCCTAATGTCTCCAACGTCGGATGACTTCAGATGATTCCGGACGCCTCCAGATGATTCCGACTCTGGACAACTCCGACTCCGAACAACTCCGGATGGCTCTAGATGTCTCCGAAAGACTCCGAATGACAAAGAGTCCGGACGACTTCGAACGCTTCCGGACGATATCAAACGACTCCGGATAATGCTGCGTGGACCTATCTGCCGGTGTCAGTTGCAGAATTTTCGGATTCAGATCGGAGTCCACTCCGGATGTGTTCCAACTTTACCCCTCACTAAACACCGACAGTTTTGTTTTGCTTTCGCTTTCGTTTGCCAATGTGTCTGTCGTATTCGTGTGGATTGGTTAAGTTGGCGGGGACTTGCCGCAAAGCTTACGGATAATAGACATTAATTTTGCTATCTGGCACCGGCGCACACTGCTGGAAGGGGCCAGAACGCCACAGCACAAGTTTTAATGTATTCAATAAGCGAGCTCCACAGCACCACTCAAACTGGTGAACCAAAGAAAAAAAACTGTCAAGCAAGCAGCTCAAACAATGGCTCAAACTATAGATGAAAACATTAATAAAGTTTGCACGCGCAGGAGCGTGTTTTTGGAGGCAGCGGCACTGTGGCACGCACGAGGTTTGCTTGCGGCGAGCGATCCAAACATAGTTCGCATCGGAAAAACGCCGGTTAGCAGTGCTAGAACGACCGACCGAGTGAGGGAGACAGAGAGAGAGAGAGATAGAGAGCAAAAGAGAGAGCGAAATGGCAGAAAATTGCAACTCATAGGCGATAACGTACGGTTGCTGTTTCGTTATTGATTAAAAATGGTCTCTGCCTTTGCCTACCAGCGGTGCCATTTCTGGATGGAAGCTGTTTGTGCTGATGCGGTCCAGGGGCCCCGGGTGGCTGTGTGTGTGTGTGTCATTGTGTGTGGGTGTGAGAGGAGAATTAGATTATCAGAAGTGGTTTTTAGCCTGCCCGGCTGGTACGCTCCTGCCGGGTGGTAAATTTGTCTGGAGCCCCTTTTGCACTAAGCCCACCGGTGTTGTGTTGGCATTGGTTAATATTTAACAATGAAGATCTGGCCCCGTCTGTAGTGGTTGTGGCAGTGGGGAGGGGATGGAAAGGATTTGCAGCCGAAGAACGCAGAGCAGAGATCAAATATCGGTTCGGTTGTGGGTGTGAGTGTGTACGGTCCCTATCCCCACTGGATGTCGGTGATGCTGCTGTCCGATTCCGACGCTCCCAGCGCTCCCAGGGTGGGCGGCAGCGTGGGTGGGGCTTTTGGGCGCACCATTGTTTATGCTAATCAAATAAAGTCCTTGTTTAAGCTCGCACAAAACCCAGTTAAATCGTAATCGAGCTGCTGGTTCGGACGAGTATCGCTCGCCAATGCTACACAGCGACCGAACTATACAGATAGAGAGAGAGAGAGAGAAAGAACGACTACCCTAGATACTGATGTCACATTTTTTTGTTTTCCTTCTACCCCCTCCCCTTCTCATTTCAGTGTCCCACAGCGTGCTCGGGCTGGAGAGTGTCCACATACAGGTGCCGGTGGCGGTGCTGGTCGGCACGAGCGCCACGCTCATCTGCGAGTGCGACCTGCCGGACGACGAGCTCTACTCGGTCAAGTGGTACAAGGGCAAGCACGAGTTTTTTCGCTACACCTCCAAAGAGATCCCGTCGATCAAGATCTTCCCGAAGGCGGGCATCAGCGTAAATGTAAGTACCGGTGAGCAAAGTGTTCATCACTTGCTGACCTCTGCAGGAGTTATTTATTTTATTTTATGACATTTAAATGATTCAAAACAGTCCACCACACCGGCTCCCTTTCAGCAGCACTGTTGACTTTAGCTTGACAATGGTCCGTTTCGGATGACATAGCTTTCAGTTAGAAGATTTCTGAGCCGAGTGATTTGCTTTTTTTAGCAAATTAAATGTGCAATGGAGTTGAACGATGCGAGCGGTGATTATCATCATCGTCATCTTTTTTCTTCTCCAAAATGCTTGTACCTACGAACCAGCTTCACAAAAAAGAAGATCACAGGTTTTCGGAGAATTTTGCGTTTGAATTCAATTCACATTTTACCTCGAATTGTCACTGCTTGGCATGCTTGTATGCTAAGCTGTAGCCAAGAAGCAGGAGTGCCAAAGATATTGACAGCTGACTTGCTAACGCTGGTTGTCAAAGCAATTCGATGATATTTTGTCGAAATACTGTGGAATACCTAACACAGCCTGCTCCCGAGTACACACAGTTAATAATCTCCAAAGACGTCACCTTCATTGGCATATCTGCATTACTGAAATATGGCAATTTGATGCAAAAATGTACAACGATGCTTGCTTAAAGAATGTCGCCACTTATGCAATGGAAGTAAAAAAATCCTTTCACATTGAGAGCATTAGATTACAGTAGAGCCCCTCAAGATGTGTACCCATTATAACGAGCTTTTCGCATTGCGAGCGAATCTAAATGCTCAACAAATACCTATCTTATCGAATAAGATCTCGCTTAACAAGCATTATATTATCCGTGTTTGAGATATATTGTTTGAGAGCTGATCTGATAAGTCGAGATTAAGATCGGTAAACACTGATTATTTCTTTAATTTTGATCTTCGCACAGGTAAATGCATGCTTTGATACTAAGCATCGCTTGATATTGCACGATATGAACTATTTCCCGGAGAAAAAGTGTCGTGGGATGAATTGTGTGATGCACCAGTGTGTAGTATAATGACGAATGTTGTTTGCGCGATCTACCTGCCCTAGCCAATTCCTGTCAGTTAGAGAAGCTTCATCCAAAATTTAAAGTGATATTTGTTATCTAAATTTTATTTGTTATCAATAGTTGTATTTTTGACTTTCCAGTCAAATTTCACGTCAATATATTCAGCCGGATAGGAGATACGATTTTGTTTGCAAGCTGCAAGTGTGTTTCTCGTTTTTCGTGATGGATCACATTTTGATGGTCTCCCAGGACCTGGGACTGGAGCTCACAATACACCTTGTAAATATTGTATTTTTCGACATTGCTGCATTCATCAAAGGCTTTCTGTACCATACTCAACAATCCGCAGAAGCAGAAAATTGGTTGCGCAAACAAATATTTTGCCAGTTCTGTGCACAACAAATATGACCAGCGCGAAAAACGAGCAACAAACTTGTAGCAGCTCGCAAAATAAAACGCATCTCCCAGCCGGACGAATATTTTAACGTGAAACTTGACTGGGACGTCACAAACACATCTATTGACAAATAAAAAATCTGAAGCTCTTTGATGAGCGCAGTTTGATATTAGATATGGGCAAGTATGTTGTAGATATGCTGCCAATAAATGGATCGAAATTTTTATTGATCACGATAAATATGCAATCATGGTGAAACATGCTTTATTTACAAAAAAAAATAGCTAGAAATGCCTGACAGCGGAACAACCAACTCTTCCCAGAGACGAACCAAAACAGATCGTTCTATAAAACGATATTTTTGATAAATATTATATAAAAGACTACAACAATCTACCACTTTTGTTTTTTATCAGTACAAAGTGACAAAGAAATAGTAAACTACACACAGTGCCACAAAATGTCACTGTCAATGTCAGAAAAAAATTCTGACTGAAACAAAACCTATGTTAGCGTCATGTACTCAATTCTGATAATCCGAGGTGATGGTCAAACAGTTGATATGTCTAATACATTCTTGGTGACATTTTAACAGCCAACGCTTGGTTAGTCACTATGTCATGATTTTTGTTTACTGTGCTCAGTTCTCAAAAATGTCATTGACATAGTCAATCATGTCAGTGTCACGAGCTCTACTGTGATGATCAGTGGTGAGGCTCAAACAATTGGTGCGACCATCAAATGCTTGGTGACATTGTGTGCAACCAACTCTTGGTCAGTGACTTGGTTGTGACATTTGCTGTCGGTGATCATCACGATAGACATGGGAGAAATGCGGAGGATGCGAGTGGTCTCAAGCGTCAAAATGAGCATGTTTTCTCACTCCAATGCCTTATCATTCTACCCAACAGACCATGAAAGCGGACAGAGCGAGACAATCTGCTCATTTTGCTGTTTGGAACTACTCTCCAAGTAGGTGTCTAAGATTATCATAGGGCCATGGGGATCATGACCAAGTGACCAAGTGAGTGACAAAGAGTTGGGTGCTGCAAAAAATGTCACCAAGCATGTGATTGGTCCACCAACTATTTGAGTCTCACCCCTGATCATCACAGTTGTGTACGTGAGCTGACTCAAAACAACATTTCAGTCATGAGTGATGGTGACTGTTACAGCGACAGTTGACAGCACTGTTCACTTTAAGCTCAGCTCACGTTCGCCATGTCATGACGTACTTTCATTGAGTATCATATATGTTCATTGTTTTCGGTGGTGATCGTCACGTGATGGTCATGCCATTTTGCAGCACTAAGACTGCACATATCTTTTTCATTTGGAGTTCCACTGTATTTTATTAACATTCCTGTTTGTCCAAAGGAACTTATTCTCAATTCAATCTCTGAATACTAACGAGCAAGTAGAACATTTTCAAATTTCATAAAAAAAACATCCAGCGACCATACTAAATGACCGTTTCGTAAAATATCTCCCTGACGCGTTCGTTTTTTTTTTGCTTGCCACACAGGTCAACCTGTCGAACGCTAGCCACCTGGTGCTGGTGAACGTGGAGCCGCAGAGCAGCGGCAAGTACAGCTGCGAAATTACCGAGGCGGCCCCGTCCTTCCACACCAAGATAGCGACGCGCACGATGAACGTGGTGGACCTGCCGGCCACCGCACCCCAGATCCTGGACATCAAGCCGTTCTACGGGGCGGAGGAGTTCCTCGAGGTCGAGTGCCGGTCGGGGCCGTCGCTGCCCGCCCCGAAGCTCGAGTGGTTCGTGAACGATCTGCCGCTGCACCAGCCGCTGCCGGTCCCGTCCCGGCTGGAGTACGGGACGCAGCCCGGCAGCGCTGGCCGACCCACCACCGCCAGCAGCTCCGGTAGCAGCAGCAGTAGCAGTAGCAGGAAAAAACAATCAGCCAAGTCTTCCTTGCCAGCACTGACGGTGCCACCGTCCACCGATGGGGAGTCGCGCGAAAACGACCTGGCGGAGGTGCTGCCGGGAAGGCCACGGCCAGCGATCGGCACTACCAATGGTGGTAGTAGCAGCAGCAGCAGCACCACCACTACTATCACCACCACTACCACCAGCAGCAGCAGCAGCAGCAGCAGCCAGGAGCCGGCGGGCAACGGCACATCCGGCGAGCACCGGAAGGGTGCCGGCAACAGTCGCTACGAGCTGGCCGTGTCCCGGCTGAAGCTGCTGCTCGAGCATGGCCACTTCCGCAACGGCAAGCTGAAGGTAAGGGCGGAAGCGTCTCTTTTCTGTCCTCCCCCGCATTCCCCCATTCCTCCAATGCATGCTTGCTCCGGAATATGGTGCACTGTTTGATTTTTTTGCTGTCGCCTTCCGTGCGCTGCTTCCGGGCGCACAAACTTGCTTCCAAGTTCTTCCAAGAACTGTGTTTTTCTTTACTGTCTCCGGCTCTAGCGATCGTCATTATTTACTTTGCTCGAGCTCGTCAAACCTGCTCGGCTGCGGAAGCGGAAGTGTAGATGCGCCCCGCAGACTTTTTTTGCGGGGACACAGTTTCGTGCGGCAGGAGCTTGGACCGTTTGGATGAGGTTGCGTGCGAAATTGATTCACCCTCACTGCCGTGAGAAATGTGAGAAATATGAGGCGGGTACAGGTTGCCGGTACAAAACATCGCGCAGGTTTGATGGGAATAGTTTTTTAAGCAGCAGCAGCAGCAGGTTGAATAATTGATAATGCCCTTCCGCCCACTGCTTGCCATCGCACAGCGGGATGTAAAACCCCACTGGCATCCCTCACTGTGTTGCTACCTCTATCACCAGCGCGTCACCAAGCTCCGGGGCTCATCAGCAATGCAAAGACAGTAGCCGCCTGCACCAGTGCCGACGACGAACGACATTTTCGTCGTTCGTCCACGGTGGCCGGTGGCGAAAATGCGAACACATAAAACCGTACCGTGTTTGGGGGGAGGTGGTGGGGGGGAGCCTTCTGGCGACATATTTTTCCTCCTTCTCTGCCACCCTCTCCCGCTTCCCCCTCCCCCCGGGGAGCCTTATTTTCGTAACGATTTGTTGGGCTGCTGCTGCTGTTGCTACCGAATGGCTGCTGCTGTTTGAATTTGAATTAGCCGAGCGGAGCAAACGGAATGTATGGATGAAAAACTTTCCAGCCAGGATACCCACCCACACACACACACACGCACATATACACGCACACAAACAAGATGCGTGGAGGAACAAGCGGAAGGAAAGAAAAAAAAGGGAGCGTTCATCTTAAGCGAAGCGCCAAAATGTATGCCATCTGTAAGGCGCAAGGTATGAATTTAGGCGTTCGATTTACGCGTTTCGTGTACTTTTTTGTTATTTTTTTGCTCTTTTTTGTCCTCCCTTTCTGTCTCTCTCTCTCTTTGCCTCTGCTTCTCTCTCTCTTTCTCTCTATTTCTTTCTCTTTCTTTCTTTCTGACTAATTGGATGTTTTCACATTCACTAATTGGATATTTTTCATCGAAAAACTAAATATTATTCTTCGCGCAAAAACTTCACCCCACCCCCCTCATTACCCCTCCACACCGCTCCGTTTTCCTCGCAAACTGTACTCCAGGCGGAGATATTTCCTTGATTAAAGGGAATGCTTTATTTACTGCTTCACTGGCATCGGTGGGCCAGTATGCTCGTCGCGTACCAGCTCGCTGGCACGATTAAGACCACCGAGCTCCACCCACATGCCTTCCCCCTCCTCGGCAAGCCCCCCCCACCCACCCACCCACCCAACGAACACTTTTTTTCCGTGCTCGTTGGCTGATTGATGTCTTGTTATCCGAAAATTAAATGCATTAATTTCATCGCTAACTTTCCTTTCGGTTGCTTCCCTCTGCTGGCTTTGGAGTGTGGAGTTTTATCGCTCATGGGCGTTCGGTTGTCTTGTCTGCCGGTGCTGCCGGTTTTGTGGGCCTGCTGACTGCGCCCTGCCAGAAATTATCATGTTTAGCACGTTCGTGATTTCGCGGTGCCAGAGCGCCAACGGTAGATGACATTCGCACCCGCCCCGGCCCGGTACGGGCGAAAAGCTCGTGCCAAACGCATCGGTTTCGCCGTGCTCGGGGTTGACCTAGGGAGGGGTTAGGGTGCGATGCGGTGAATAAACTAACAAGCCGCTGACAAGGCTACAGGCAGGCGATGGCGTGACGCACGATTCGCACGAGTGCGAGCTGGTTTTTGTTTTTTTTTTTTGGGGCGAACGAGCCTAGACAGAGACTGGAAACAGACATTCCGGTTCCGTTTGTGCAAAAAAAGGATGTGTCTTGTGCCTGAAGGGATGGTCTGTTTTTTTTTCATTTAATTTGCACCAGAAGTACAGTGTGAGCAGCGTAATTGCTTTCATTGCACAATCGCTCACACTGCCGAACGCCTTACGGTATGCAGTATACGCTAATGTATCACAGTTAACGTTGCCATGCGCCTAAAGGTATGCAATATCCTAATAAAGGTCGTTTTTTCGTTTTCAATATTTGAAAACACTCAACCAGTTGAGTGGAGAGAAGAAAAGTAAAACCACAACGTTTCTTTACTGAAAAATTATGTTGATCAAGTCATCGATTGCTGTCCAGTGCCAATGAAAAGAACTGTTCTCTTTTTGTTTATAGCATTCGTAAAAAAAAAACAACCAACACACAGGCCAGTAACACATTGCTGCGAATATTTGCGTTTCGATAGCGCTGCAAAAGCGCCTACAGCTATGCAATTGAAGTGTCAAAGTTATCTCATTACGAGCGCGTCTGGTGACAGCTTAGTTATCTCGTAGTTTCGTTTATTTATTTTTTTACCAAAAAGAAAAACCTGTCATCTGGCCAATGAACGTCTCCGTGAGTTCGGTGTACGTGCGCGCACACTCATGCACGCAGTAGTGCGGTGCAATAATACGGGACAAGCGGAAAATAAAAACAGTATAGCACACTAGCTCTAAAAGTAAATTAAATCGCAACAAAAACAGCACCAAAAAAGGGAGCAAGCGAGAGAGAGAGAGAGAGAGAGAGAGAGAAACAGAGAGAAAGAGGAGAAAAAAAGACTAAAGAAACAAACAACACGTCGAAACAACCGGAACCGGGAAAGTGGAGAAAATGTTTTGCCAGTTGCTGGCGGCGCATGGTGCACGGCGGTGGCGCGCAAAGCGAAGAAGAATAAGCGCACTCAAGCAACATCGGACGCATGAATGATTTATGAGCCGAAAGCGCCAGTACCCCCCCCCCCCTCCCCAACTCTCCCCCCTCCCATCGCCGCCCTTTGCCCGCCGCTTTCCGCTCCGGTAGCAGCATGTTTTCTTTGATTGGAAAAGCGGCACCAAACAACGCGGGCGGGAAATGAAATTTTGAAACTAGAAGAAAGTGGGAAGTGCGGTGTGCGTGAAAAAAAAAGGAAAAACAGGAAAAGGAAAACCGTTGATGGTGGCAGAACGGAAAGGAAAGAGCTGAACAAAAATCATTCCCCCCCCCCCTACCACTCCCCAGGCCAACCCACCTGTGTGTGTGTGTGTGTGTGTGTGTGTGTCTAAGCTCGGGCTTGGGGTTCGGTTTTTGGGGCTAGTTTTTCCCTGGGCCGGTGCCACATTTTGCTCCCCATTTATGCCTGATTTTGCTGCCTTTTGTTGCGGCTTTGCCGATTGCCTTGCGTTGATCCGGTCGAAGATGAGGGAGGGGGAGGAGAAGGAGGAGGAGGAGGGAAGAAAAGCGGTTCGAGGAGTGAAAATTTATTTCTATAAATGTGCAGCGAAGCGAGTTGCAAACATTTTCACAAAACTGTTCCCCTACTGTTTGCTTTTTTATCCTAGTCCCCAGGGGGGTGGTGGAGGGTGGGGAGGGGAATCGAGTGAGGAAGGGCAAGGTTAAGGTTGGTGTGAACGAGAGGAAGGTTGCTATCCCTCCTCCCCCCCTTTAACCCACTGCCCGTACCGTGCAAATAATGGTGAAGAGAAAAACGGGATTGAATGGTGGAGTTGAAAAAACCGCTGAAACGAAACAAAACGAGAAAAGAAAATGTTTTCCACAAGAGTGGAATTGTGTGTGTGTTGTTTTTTTTGTACTTCTCCGTGCGGTTGATCAACAGGAAATGAATTATTGGAATTTTATTTGAAAATCATTCAGCAAAATGCGTTTCCCCCCGTTGGCCCGCGCAACCGATCCGTGGCCAGCAGTCGGCTGCTCGTGTGTGCGCTGCACTCAGCCTACCTTTCGGGGGCATGGAATGCCGTCCCCGTTCGGTGGAGCCGCATCAATCAGAATTGTTTCGATTTTTGTTCGATTTGCGAATCCCGTCGATTGAGTGTGCCGTAGCAGCAAAACCAAAAGGTTCCTATCCCTAAGGGATGCAGCATTGCTGTATGTGTGTGTGTGTGTGGTGGATTTGCTTTCGCGTGGTCTAAGCTTCATGCGCACATCCATGCTGCCCCAAGGGGGGAGGGGGGGGGGGTTGTGCTGGTGACTAGTAAACAAAGCTAGTGCACAGAACGTTGTTAAGGGTTGCGAGGGAAGAGTCGAAACCAAAAAAAAAAGAAACAGGAAAGAACAGGCCACGTAAAAATAACAATAAATGAAGGTTGGCGATGTTGGGCGCGGCGTCGACGGGAGCTGCATGGCTTTATGCAGGTGCACGCTTCGTGAGCGTGAAGGTATGGGCGGAGATCCGGGATGCGGAGAGCGCAAAACAAGCATGTCAAAGCATAGCTGCATCGTTTTCTGTTGCAACCTGCGGCTGAATGGTGCGGCGAAACTTGATGGAGGCGGGGAAGGGTTGAAGTAGAGACGGGCGGACGTTCAGCAGGAACGATTCTTCCATCAACAAGTCCGGCGAATGAACAGGCGGTTCGGTAGCGCTGCAGAGGGGGGGGGGGGGAGGGGGGTGGGCCCGCAGGCGCAAATTGTGTGCGGTTACCGGTCGGGCGGCAGGATGTGGCAAGGCATGGGGCAAGGAGTGGTATGTTGTAGGTCACATATTTTGATCGATTCGGTTTTCACACACACACACACACACACACACACACACACACAATGCGCGGGTTTGAGCTGTTATTGGAACCGAGGACTTGGGGTGTCGAGAACATGGAAAAGCTTTTTTCCGCACTCGGTTCGCGCGCCCGACTCGTATGCACGCCGCATTGCACGGAAGAAAGTTCAGCGGCAGCTCCAACCGAAAAAATGCAACAGAGCATGCCGAGTTAGACAGAAATAGAGTATGAAAGAGACAGAGACAGAGAGAGAGAGAGAGAGAGAGAGACAGAGAGAGAGAGAGAGCGAGGAGAAGGGCAAAAAAAGAGTTTAAAAATCGAAAACGCTGTACTTCGGGAAAAGTGACAAGTGACGTTTTGATAATAATGCCCGCCGGACGGAAGCACCTTCCCGCCCGCCCCCGACAGTTGGATACAAAACCGCCGCGAACAGCAACCGTTGGCTGGCTCGCGTACGAACAGGGGAGGGGGGAGGGGGGGAGAGGAGGTGGTGAGATTTGAATTTTTCCACCGTTGTGCAGCTGCGGTGCGCTCTCCGACAGAGCCACTGCCGGAAATTACTGTCAATTGTATCGCAGATGACGAGCCCGCGAGCCCTGTCAGTTTCATTCGGCACACGCTTACAGACACACTTCCAGCCACGGTCGCTTGAACTCTTCGGTCAAAAGTTCCGCACCCGGTTCGGTTGCGATGTTGATGTTTTCCCCCTACCCCCCCCCCCTCCCCCCACTGTTATTCTGCTCTAATCTGACCCCTTGCACCCTCCCCATCGTTTGTAGTTCCATTTTTGTCCGCTTCCGCGACAAGATATCGAACGAAAAAAGGGGCAAGCGAGTTTGGCGAACGCGAGCCTTTCCGTAGCAATCGATGAAGGTTAGCCGTTCGATTTGCTGTCAATGATGAAAAGCGGGACAGCGGGATTTTGAGGGCTTGAATTTATTACATCTAGGCGCGCGAATGGTACACTATCGAATGGTACTGCCGTGCCAAAGGAAACGAATGCAAATGCGCGGAGCCATTTAAATTTTTGCTGCCACATCTGGCGCTGGGTACAGTTGGAACACCCGCTGCACACATTGCAATAAAGACGTATGAAACGCATTGGCCGCAAGTATTTGTAACGCTCAAACGCTCCTTGGAGAACAGTATTAAAGCGCAAGCGCCTAAATGTATGCAATTTTTATGCAAAAAGGTGGCTTTATTAGGTGGGTTTACTATTTTACGATTTAACTGACAAAAAAAAGAGTGTGAAGAGTGTTTCCTCACACTCCAAACCATTTTACAAGATGCTTGAGTTAATAAATCGTTTGACGGAGATATAAGTTTCATTTAAAAGAAGAATAAGAAAATGTTTAATTTAAATAAATTTACATTGTTCGCTCTTTAGTGTGTAGTATCCAGCGAAACGCAACATTTCCTTATTCAAAATCTCAACAGCAGCTCAATTGCCTCTTGAGTTCTATTGAGAGCCGATTACCGGGCGTGAGAGTGAAGTTCCTCGGGAATATGGCTGAGCAGCTCCATGCAACCTGCGCTTTCTGTATGCTTAATGAGTGTAATTATACCACACAAGCGCCACTGGTTGATGCACGATACCTTGCCGGCAAGGACGCCGGCATATTATCTTCCGGGGCGAAGCTTCATCCGTTTATGACACCTCCAGCCCTGGGGTCGGGTCGGCAGGCCGGTACATTATTGATTTGATGGATTGCTAATCACGCCTTCCGGTGGTTTGGCGCACCGCAGCAGCATCGCCACCGATATCTGTCGATAATTGGTGGTCCGATGCTCCAGTGTACCACAAGCACTCTCCACCAAAGCAGCTGTGGCTCAGGCACTCAAGGGTGAAGGCGCCACCACCAACACCACCATCACCCGTTCTCCAGGCTGTGCACTGTTTAAACTGTTTCCATTGCGCTCTGTCTTTCTTCCAGGTGGAGTGTGCAGCGCACATCTTCGACCTGTACCGGCAGTCGACGGTGGCGACGGCGGACGAAAACTATCCCCAGGTGCGCGTGCTCTCGAACAGCGATAATGGCGTACACTTTTCCTTCATGAGCGACAAGGACGAAGGTAAGGGGCGGAGGCGCTGGTTCCCCATCCATCCATCATCCAGGGCTTTGTTATTATTATCATTGTTACTGTTGCTGCCCTTGTAATCAAGCCGTTCGTGCATGTGAGCGTGTCTTGCGAGCGGTTATGCTGGATGCTGCGGCTCAGCTGACGGGATTCCCACCTGCTGCCGGCGAGCAGCGGCAGCAGCAGCAACCACAAACACTGCCGGCTAAAACAGCGACGGACGGTACGGCAGTGCGTCGTCTAGTGTCCGTGTGCGGCGGTATGCCTACCATTCGGGCGCAAAGCCTCCTGTTTGCCCAGCGTCCATCAGCCGGTTGGGATGGCTTTGGATGGGATTTTCAGGCCCTCGTTAGGCAGGTTGGAATTGCAGAATGCCCGTCCGTACCTGGTCGTACTCCTGGACGTTCGGTGCGCCTAATCAATGCGCCTCACCGTTTATCTCATTAGCATCGAGCCTGCCCTTGCAGGCAGCGACCGCTTGCCGAAACTCTTTGCAAACCTTTACCTCTTACGGTATCAGTTTCTTACAAGCAATGCACTAACCAAATGTACTCGCTTTCTCTATCTCTGTCCTTACCCTCGTTCGCAGCTTCATCGTCCGGATCGCCCCGATCGGTGCTGGCGTACCTGCCGGGGCAGCTGGCGCGCCTGGCCGGTACCATCGGCGGTTGGGCGGCTCACCCGCGGACGGTGCACGGCGGCGGGAAGGCGATTGTTGACACGGGCCAGCCGGCCCTCGTCTCGTACGTGCTGCTGGGCGTGGGCTGGCTTAGCTTGCGGTGGTGGCTCTTCTAGGCCGTTCGGCCCCTTCCACCCCCGCCGCTAACGGTAACGCTTTCAGCTCTCCACCCATTGCCGGACGCCGGAGCCTGGAGAAATCACAGGAGAAACACCCAGCAAACCCGCCCGAAACATTTCAAAGTTTGCCAACGAATGCTGAAACGAATTTATTCGCCCAACAACCAAACCCCGCCCCTACCCCCCCTTTACTCCCTCCCCCCCGCCCTCCCTCCGTTTGGGTAGGTGCTTTTTGTGCGCGCGCGTGTGTGCAACAGTGCTCCGACGCTGCGTATAATTGTTAAGGAACGTGTTACACTGCCTGCCTCCTCCACCCACCACCCCAAAACTATGCGAGAAAACTTGTTCGGCTCAATAGATTGGAAACGGTGGCAATAGATTGGACATGCATCCGGGTGTGTAAACGCATGACTGAAACACTGCAAAATAAAGGGCACCGGCTACGGTCCGCTCGTACGCAGGTGAAGCTGCGATTAGAGGTCGTGTGAGTTTTGTTAGGTTTTGTTTTGCTTTGTTAGTCATTTTTCATGTTCAAAATTCTTCCTACGCACGAAAACTAAAACATATTGCTGTAATTAATGACGATTTTTAGGCGACTGGCGAAACAGACGTAGGCGATAGGGTTAATTCTCTTCTTTACACAGCAAAATGCAGCAGACCCAAAGTGGGTATAGGGACTAGGTGGGCTTATAGGTTTGGCGGGAAGGCCATATTGGACGAACGAATGACAGGAGGGGATTCGATTGTGATACGTAGTTTTTCACCTACACTACGACACATCAACCAAAACAGCCATTGGAATTCACACGCATACATCAAAAAATGATCGAATCCCCTCCTGTCATTTCGTTTTCATTTTTCTACAGCACGGCTGTCAAATTGTTCGGGATAAGCCCACCTGTATAATGAACCCACTTTGAGCAGACCATTCATTTGACAGTTTGACTTTGACAGTTCACAGTTGTTATTTAGATGAAATGGGGACCTTTTACATTTTAAGCCAGAGACCTGAAATTTCAGCCTGTCAGTTTAACAATACTCATCATCCGAGTTATATCCATTCGACAATAACATTCCGCCATATTGGATTTCAGCATTTGTGTACAAACGAGGATGCATTCCAAAAATGGTTTTGTTTTCTCCGTTTCTGTTTCAGAAATGAGTTATAATACTTTTAAATCATTTAAAAACATCAATTCCAACATGTTTCAGCCTTTTGTACACCAAAAAACCTGGTCGAGCTTGCCACAAATCGGCATTTGTTTACTTTTTTTTTGCTGAAATAATCTAGGCTTAAAATCTGAGTTTGGCGCATGATTTTGTATGACGTGTGATACGACATGATTTCTGTCGCCAAGTGTCAAACAGTTCATATGAAAATGTTGACCAGAATCGTAAAACCTCCCATCGGTAGGGTTTTTTTAAATCTAATTTCTCGCTGATAACCGTTGGCTGTATCTTCAAGAAGATTCCCTAACTACACGTACTTGAATATGGATATAGTGCTAACGGTTTTCTTAATGAATTGAATGCATTTTTGAGAATTGTTTTAGTTAAACTACACGACATTATTGATTTTGACTCTTCTACTTCGGTTATATACGATGTATTGAAAGACGAGACATACGACATGAACCTTGCTTTGGAACTCGTTTTAGGTCCCAATTACAGTCGTGTCTTGGGGGTCTCCTGTATGTTTTAAGTTCCTGTGCTTAAATTTCAGCCTGTCAGCTATTTGCATTGTTTGCAGTTTTCGAGCAGCTATCTAAGTGAGTACAATATACAGGTGGGCTTATCCCAAGGTGTATGAATTTAGAATGCTGATTTTTATCGCTTCAGCTTCTGAATGAAGATTTCAAGAGTGTTTTGTGTATTCGTCAAGCATCCAGAAAGCTTGTTTGAACAAAAGTTCTCACCCATCTTGTCAAAAAATGATATTCAAATTTGGTTTAAAAAAACATACTATGAGACCACCTGGACAACATACACTTTGATTCTAGATTCCACCACGTGATCTCTTTAATGCACCTTGGGATAAACGTAAACACCACCTTGTTTTGCCATTTTTCGAGCAGGTACTCGAATCTAATTCTAGCTTTGAGGCTAGAATAATCTAGACTGCAAATTGCAGGCTAGTTTTTTGTGTGGTTTTGTATGGAGTGTTTACATGATTTCAGCCTCCAACTGTCAAACTCCATACAAAAAACTAACTAGAATCGTGAAGGGCCCCTTTATTCGTTTAAACATAGTATTGCCCTTGCTTAACAAAACTGTTGCTTGTTTACATATTTGTGCACGCAGAAAAACGCTCCAAACCCATGGGAGCGTAACAGTTCCTGCTCACACGATCTCTAATCGCAGCTGTAGCCCGCACGCAACGAAAGACGCCACCAGCTAAGGGGTCTCACGCCGTCTCTCCGGTCGCATTATTTAGTGTTTGTATCTTCTCGTTATCGGCTGGCTGGCTGTGTGATTCATGTTCGACGTTTCGGGCCCTGCTGGCCCCGGCCCACCGGGCTCCCCCAAGCAATTAGTTCGCAGCATCCTGCCAGCAATTTCCAGTAAAAACCTCTCCCTGTGCTATTGCCCTATTTCCCTCTTGCGGAGGAGCACCCAGGCCCGTGGGGGAGGGTTTGGGAAATATTAAATCGAGCGATAAAACGGGCAGCAAGCAGCGAGCGCCCGGGCTGCGAAGAAGCATAAATTAAATTCCCATTCCCGTGCCCGCCCTTGCATCCCTTGGGCCTTTTGGAGGGGGGGTTTGAGTGTGTGCGTGTGTGGGTGGATGCGTACGTGAAGAGGAGGGGGGGTAACGCACGTCCGCATGGTAGATGGTGGCACCTAGCCACGCTCCACAGCGTTTGGGGAATGGAGAATGGTGCGGCCACATGTATGTGAATTTAAATAATGTTAGCAAATGCAACCATCTTTCTCTCTGTCTCTCTCTCTCTCTTTCCTGCCCGCTCTTTTTCTCGCTTCCCGGCACGCCTTCTCGAGTACGCCCTTCGCAGCAGCCAGGCGTTGTAGGGAAATGGGAATGGTGTGATGCTGCAGTATTGCATAAAAAAAGGCGCTTTTACTCCCTGCCCGTGATTTCTGGCGAGCAAATGAAGAAAAACTATTTAAAAAAAAGACATACACAACCGAACAATACAGCAACGAAGCAGCGTGGCAGCAGCAGCAGCAGTTACAGTGAGTGGCACACATACACCTTGGTTCGCTTCTTCCGAAGTTTATGGGTCTTTGTTGAGTTTCGTTGTTCGCTCGCCGTGCGTCCGCGATCTGCCGCGGCTACCGGTCCAAAAAACGTGCGCTAGGGAAGAAAACCGGCGCTCCAGTAGAAGGTAAACACGATTTGCACCACACATTGCATAGCTTTCAGGGGGGGGGGGGGGGGCGGCGCGCACAAAGCCTTGCCTGCCTGGCTAGGCGCAATAGGAAAAAAAAATGGTGATGTAAAATTGGACAACTGTTGGGCTGCCGTGTACTAGCAGGTTGTTAAACGGTTGCAGTGTGCCACTCACTGTGGCTTGTGGGGGGAGGGGGGGGGGGGGAGAGTGGGGGGATAGATTTTGGTGGGTAAGTGGACGTGTGGAATAGTAGTATTAATAATAAACAAAAAAAACTAAATAAATGAAACGAAATAAAAAAACCTGACCGAATTCCAAAGGAAGCTCGGTAGCTAGGGAAAGGAGAAGTGCACTAAGAGGACGCACAAGAAGAAATGGCAAAGGCAGAGAGGAAATGGCTAGCAATTAAGTGTACTAATCAAGGTTAAGAATTTACATGTAAAAATTATCAGAAAGAAAAGCACACGCACACTGACATATTTAGAAGAGTTGCCCGATTTCCCCGATTCCAGTGGCAGACACACGCATGTGCATGTGAGCGTGTGAGTGTAGTGAGGCAAAAATCGGAAACCGAAACGTGCAAATAAAATCGTGCCATGGATAAGGCTATATTATGTTTTCTACAAAAGGAAGAGAAGAAAAAAAAACAAAGTGCGTTTTTTATTTGCTTCCCAAGAATGAAAGAACGGCAGCAGCGGACGGAAAGGACGGTAAGTGGGTGGTACACAAACACACACACACATACACACGCACAGATTCTGCTGTTTAATCTCGTTTGCATTCCGGGCTCACGTTACGTTTGTGTGTGTGTGTGTGTTTTAAAATGTTTTTCTTGCCCGCTTTCTTGCAGTTCCGAAGGAACCGAAGAAAGAATTCCCTCGCGCAGGAACGTGAAAAGTGCATTTGAACGCTCCTAAAAGGGAGTCCAGAGGGGGGGGGGGGGGAGCAAACGAGTGACTCCGGAAGAAGAAATATGCCAAAAGGACATTCGCACAGTCATCCTGCCTGTCAAGCTTCGTTTCGTTGTGCCTTTTTTGTTTTTTGTTTGGTTGCTCTGGTTTGGTCCGGAGTCAAAGCGTACTCGGACGGAAACGAATTCCGATGACAGCAAAAGGACATCCGGCAATATCGAAATCAATGAAATTCGTTCACACTGAAACGTAGTTGAGAGAGAGGGGGACAAGGGGGGGGGGGGGACGGCGAACGGCAGGAGATCTCTGCGGAGAAAAAAAAAAAAACACTCGGGGCGGAAACCGGCAACGGGGGGCGGGGGCTGGAACCTTATTGCGTTCTGTTGGCCAGTTGGCGCGCGCTGGAATCGAATATCTTCTGCCTCGGGGCGATCCCTTTTTCCTTTACGGAAAAGCTTCTGTTTTTCTCCGTGTGTGTGTGTGTGTGTGTGTGCGTGTGGCTGTTTGATCAACCGTACCATCGATACGAGCCCCAGCTCGGCCGGGTACTCCGGCAGGTCCTTCGCCGGAAGACGGATAGTCGTCGGGCAGATGGTACGCAAACCTGCAACCTGTAACGATACGCTCAACGCCGCCAGGACCGTGATTTGACGCGAACGGTGAATTAATGTACCCCCGTCCCTCCCGAGGAAGAGAGTTAACCAGGAAAAAAAGAATAAAATGGAAATATATTCCATTCCGCAAGCAAATGTCATCGGTCCATTCCAATCCATCACCCTCGGATGAGTGTCCGTGACCTGACCGCGGCCCGCACCAAGGGGCTGCTGCGGAATGACTTCACTTCGCGGACAGACTGACAGATTTCCCCGCGCTTCCTACGGCCGTAGTAATGTCCTCAATGCCCTCCCCCCCCCCCCTCCCTCATCCACAAAGCGAAAAAGGCATGCAGCGCGTGACTTAAAGAACCGAAACGAAGCGACACATTCCTTGGGAGCACGTGTTGGGATCGCCGAAAGTTGACGGTTCCCTTGTGTGTGTGTGTGTGTGTGATGAAGTATCCATTTCTAGCTAGATCATGCAGGAGTTTTCTACCGCCTGTTGCGCACACACACACAAGCAAGAGGAGCTGTTAACTTTTTCCCAGAAAAAGTCCCATTGTCATTGAGATTCCGAGAAGTAACTGTCACCGAGACGCCTTCCCCGGATACTCACACGACCCCTCCGCGTGTGTGTGTGTGTGTGTCGTTTTGGGGTAAAAACTTTCTAAATCAAATTTACGGGGTGACATTTAAAAAAAAAAGAATATCAACGCCTGCTAGTTTGATGTTTGTTGCGAAGCTGGGAAAGGTTTGGGAAGGGGCAGCAGCAGCAGAAAGTTTTGTTGCAAGTTTGCCCGTGGCGCCGGGAAGGAATGTGGCTTTTTACACAGTGGGAGGAGGAAGTGCGCCCGAGATGGTGCAAATTGCTGCGAAGAATGTATGCAAAGTCCCCTCCTCTTGTGCAAAGTGCAGAGGATGGAGTGGCCGTTCTCTATTCTTTTTGCGTTTTCCTTGCCCAAAAAGTGGGGGGAAAAGGACTTCAAAACCCGTGAAAAGTCTGCTGAGGGAATGGTGAGCGCGGACAGCGGGCGAAGGGCATACGTGTGAATGTGTGTGTGTGTGTGGGGGGGGGGGGATCCTTTTTTGGACGAGAGAGACAGAGAGATAAATTTCCAATTCAGAGCATGCTGATACTAATCCTCGAAATTGGTTTTCCAGCCGAAGATCTACACCGCCGGACCATTTTCGGAAGGTTCGCTTTGCTTTCGCTGGCCGGGGAGGGAGTCTTCTGGCGGTGTGGGCTCGCTGGGAGCGGACGGTTGCTGCTGCCTTTCGCTACAAGATCGCACACACACTCAGCACGGTCGCCACACTAAGCTCTTCAGTCGGTTTCGGTTTGAAAGCTTCCCATCCCCCCCATCCCGAGCAGCAAACAATGACTTTGCGACGACCCTACTCAAGCCGCCAGACTTCAGCCGAACGGACTGGCCCAACCTGACGGCTCATCTCGGGTCGGGCCGGTGGTTCATGGCACACGTCGGGTCGGGTTGGAATATTCATCAGCATCTTCGGAGGAGGCATCTGCTCGCTTTCGCTTTGACCCATCCACACACACACACACACACGCACACATGGGCAGTGCACACAGATACACGTTAAAGGTGCGTGCTGCGTTTCCGGCCGCTGCACGCACCATTTACTGGAGGGTTTTTTGGTCCATTGCTTGCACAGCCAGCCCGGCCCTTTGTCGCTTTGCTTTGCCCGGGTGAAGGATTCGGTATCGATGGTTTCCGCCACTCCGCCAGGCCTACATCCCGGACCCCGAGCGTGTGTAACAACTTCCGGTTCGGGGGTGGGGGGGGGGCGTTCGATTGGGTGCTAATCGGGCAGGATGTAGGTAAGCGTTTCCCAAGCAGAGGGAAAACACCAACAGAAAAAATGGAATACACAAAAACCAGAACAAACCCGAAATACCAGCCAGCTGGTGCTGATGGGCGAATGTTCTATCTGTGTGTGTGTATGTTTGGGATGAGGTTGCGAGTGCGTTTGTGTGCACCGCACACACCGTAGTTGTTTGTGACAAGTGCGCGCGTCAGCGGTACATGGTAGGTACAAGTGTCAGGCAGGTTGTCAGCGGCAGCAGGCTGCAATTATAATTCATTGCGGTCTTGCGGCCGGAAACGGAGCGACGGTGCCAGCAGGCTGTGCCCCACACACACACACACACACGCACACACACACACATAAAGGAGATCGATTATGAGGGGGGGTTGTACACTTTTATTGTAGATTGTATACATTAGGGCGTTTCGGGAGAGCTGTGATCCCCTGGAAGGTATGCAAACAGTGTAGCACACTGTTGTAAATGAAGCACTGAAGTAAATGTACCATTCGCATTGCTATGGATGAGGCAAATGCATAGCAGCACCGTTTGCCTTGTACCCTGTGCAAGAATGAATGCTGATGCGGATTGCATCACAGCTAGACCAACTTGGTACGTGCACTTCACACTAGTTTTGTATGGTTAGGCTGTACAGTCAAATGTTTGCCAAATGAATCGTGCGATTTGCGGATGCGATTTATTTCACTTTCAACTAATATCTCGCGTTAGTGACTATGTTAAATGTCTCTGGAATTTTTTGCATCGGTTCAATTGGTTCTGCTATGTTTGAGAATTGAAACAAAATCTAATAATAGGCACCATCGCAGACTGATACGAATTATTTTAAAATTCTCAAAAGCTGTTATTCAAACGGAGCATCATTTTCTGATTCAACGAATGATGAGGATAATCAAGTTGAGAATGCAACAGCACAGTAACAGTATGATTGACGGGGCGAAGATGCTTGGGTTTACAATTAAAGAGGAGCGAATAGAGGAATGCAGCGTAAAATGGATTGATGGGGCGAACTGGTAACCTGCATTATTGACAAATTAACACCGCTTCAACTGACTGACGACGGTTAGAAAACATCAAGTACAATGTTTGATGCTCACCATGAACACTTTATAACCTAAGATAAATTAATAAACCAAGAAAGAAAATGATAGCACAAAATTATGTAATTTTAATCGTCTCGAAAAAAAGTTTTCGTAAAAAATGTAAAATTTTAACGCTTATGTCTCAATCAGGTCGCGGAAAAATGATTGACTACATGTGTTTTATTTAATTTATTCTAACAATTTTAAAAATATTAGCAATTTTTTTTATCGATTTTAGTATTTACGTAACTCGGGAAAAGACTGTACATAAAACGCAACAATAATGAATAAAATCAGTGCAACAGGTAGAAAAGCTCCAAAACATTAATAATCGATACCACTGTCGCCATGCTACCAAAATGCAACAGCTTAAATCAAAGCCTACAGTTTTGTCCCTTTGTTTGGATGTGTTTTGATAGCTCGTGTCACCCATTTTGATCCACAGCACGACTGTGAACTAACTTTATGGGTTTTATACATTTACCTTGATAATTGTTCCAGGAATAAGATTTGAAGTATCGATTGCCATCAAAATATTACCGTTAAGTGGATTACCCAATCGGATACACAGCAACATCCATAGCAGTGCCATTTTGCTCCACCTTCTCCTATTACTGCTCGTGATACAGATTGCATAGCGTTGGGCGCTGTTGTAATTAATTCGCCCGAATGCTATGCACGCTGTACAGCAGAGCATTCGTGTTTTAGTGTTTCCTTTTAGTTTTTAATTTGTTTGCATGATTTGTTCGTGTTGTCGACCCGCATCGAACTTTGGCAAAGTTGAACAGTTATATGATAGGGAGTTTGTTACTTCTGAAAAGCAACGTACTCCAATTACTAGCTTGAGTAGAAGTAAAAAAAAAATAAATATAGCACTGCTCCACATTGCCTATCTTTTGGGGCGCTTTTTTGTGAGCCAGGTGCCTGAAAGGTAGGCTAACCGCATAGCAAACCATTGCCCAGTAGTATAGTTCCGTATCAATGTTCCTGCGATGTACTTGTTGGTGCAACTTCCTAATGCTTTGTGTGCTGTGCTGCCCAGTTTTCTGCTCAACCACACCGGAAGCGAATGGGGGAGCGACACAAAAAAGCGACCCACTCCACCGGGCAAGTCAATAACCTTGCCCCATAATCCAGCCCAATCTATCTCTGGACCCATCAGTCTGGAGATTCCTCTCGCCTCGCCCAGGGGCAGGTGGTTCAAACCGAAAATTCGACTCCGTCCGGCGGAGGGATACGCGTACGCGTCGGCACTTCGTGATGAAGTGGCTGCCGCCTGATTAATGGAGCCGGGCGTACGGGCGCGGACCATCGTAGTGTGTTTCGCTGTTCAGCCTTGCCTGCCCAGCCCAGGCCCTGCGGCAACACCGCAAACTAATGTTTTACCATTGCAGTCTCGGCAGCGACGGGGAGAAACGAAACCAAAAAAAAAGCAGCAAAACAGCGGCCGTCGAATGCGTATATTATCGAAAAGTGTGAGGTTCACCTGTCTAAGCAGCCAAACGGAAGGGAAGCTATTATCGCGCGGTTTCACCAACAAACCTTCCTCTCAGATAAAAGGTGTGCGTGTGTGTGTGAAGTGAAGTGAAGGAAAGATTAATTTGGTAGATGTTGATGGTTCAGGACCTGCCGGACCGACCTGGAGCGGCCGCATGCGCTTGAGCTGGCGAGAGATTAGTCTGATTGGAAATTAATCAGCGAGCTCCTGCCCTCTCTTGCGCAGCGCTCCCCTTCCCCGCACCTACCCGTGACCATCAATCATTCGGGGAAGGATGCTTCCCCGGGCCAGGCAGATGAGCGGAGGCTAAAATTCATTTATTTAGTACCGCTCCCTGCGTTTGGCCGACAGCGCTCAGGGATACCAGGATCCAGCAAGTCCCGATTGGCGGCCGACGGGGTACGGGTGAATTATATTTCGCTTTGTTTTGCGCACAGGTAATGAAAGGTTCCACCAGCGGCCACCCCGTTTCCATTCCGGGTGCGGCGAGGTACAAATCACCATCTGGCTTGGCCGAACCTCTGGCGGTGTCTTATTATCCTCGGGGAGGTTTTTTGTTTGGACCAGCATGCGACCAGAGCAGTCGAACTGAAAATGGGCCACCACCCGGCAACAACAGTAACAACGAAAATGAAAAAAAAACCCATAGGCAGGGATCACTTCAACCTTCCCTCAACGCCTCCCATTCCTTCCCATGGGTTTTGAATCGGTTCCGGAAGGCGCGCTTGCAAACCCTTGCTGGGTCCCATAAATCTTAATGCTTAGATGAGCAGTAATTTAATTTGGCTCGTTTTTTATCAACTCAAACCACCCCCGTCACGGTGTCCGGGTACGTTCTTTGCCCGTGCTGCGACGCACACGATTGCCTTCACCGGTCCTTCATCTCTCCATTGCCTCATCTCCCAAAAAAAAAAGGGCCTAATATTAATTTGATATACCGGTTCGGAGTTTCATTTCTTGCGCTGGATTTACGCTCGCCCGCTTCGCCGACCCTCCGCCGCCTGCGACAACACACGTTACGGTACGGGTCGGGAGCACGTACGGTCGCGGGTGAGCCTTGCCAAAAATGTCCTCCACCGTTCCCGCTCAGGATGGTTAGTAGTTCCTGGGAAAATCCTTCGAGAGCAGTATTTTAGCAGCAATGAAAGGGGGGGGGGGGGGGGGAGAGGAGAGGTGGTGAAAGAGACCCGATTGTGTGTGTGTGTGTGGCCTGGCCTTGATGCGATGCCATTACTCCCGCGGTAAAATTTCTTCCTTCACTTGAGATTTATTTTTCCGCGTTGCCAGGTTCGTCGTCTGCGCGTTTTGTTTGTTTGTCGCTCCTTCCTTTTTTTTCCGGGATTTAAAGATCTCCCTCCCTCCCTGCCGCACGACACCCCAGAAGCGAAGCAATATTTTTCGATTTCACCCAGCGGGCAAAGTGAAATGTACGAACCGCACGGCAATAAACAATTATTACCCGAAACTCGCCCCGCACGCGTTACTGTTCCGGGCTTTCATTTTCTCTCTCTCTCTCTCTCTCTCTCTCTCTCTCTTTCTGGAACTAGAGTTGTACAGGTGGCGATCGGAGCGGGTAACAGGGACAGGCAAAATAAATGACACCCCAATGTGATTTGGCTCGCGGGAAATGCATTTGCAATGGGTAGTTATCGCTATTTGTGTGTCCACTTTTTGGCTTTTTGACTTCTCTCTGCTCTCCTTCCCCCCCCCCCCTCTCTCTCTCTCTCTCTCTCTCTTTCTCTCTCTCTCTTCTTTTTTACCGACCGTGTGATTTTAGGGCGGCTGAACTTTGGCCCGTTACATTACAAACTTGTCTGCTTGGCGGGATGGGCTTACAGGGAGCTTTCCGGGAATGCGTACAGACGTTGTTTTCCCTTCAATAAAGTTTATTTTTCGTGGGAAAATTTGTACTACACGCCGTGCTTGCAGCACTCGTGCGTAATCTGCCCACGCTCTTCGGTTGATTGGGAAGAATTTAATCGTGCGGCTGGGGATCCCAGGAACTACTTAATTGATCCGAGCATTTTCGGGCAATTTTGGAGGGTAAAAATTAATTTTACAACGCACTGCTGCTGCTGCTGCTACTGCGGGTAATGAGATCAACTATGCAGTGCGCAAAAATAGTTCGCAGTCAAATTGAGTTTAAGACCTGGGGCTGCAGAGAGAGAGAGAGAGAGAGAGCTAGATGTTAGGTGAGAGTCGAGGATGCAGCCAGTCAGCCACTGAGTTCGGGAAGATAGTTTCCGTTGCTAGGGCTGAGCAGACCCTTTGGCTTTAAGGAGATCCTTTTTTGTATGGTAAGCTGCTGTGTTTCTGGTTGCTGTCCAGGTGGGTGTAAAGAATGTATCGAGCATTTTCCTGGTTCACACATCTCCGGATCGCTGCACACAATCGGTCTGCCGTGGAATGCGGTTACAATGATTGATTTTCCGTGTACGGAGACGAAAAAGGTTATTGTGCGATTGCCGCCTTCCAGCGATTTGATTAAAGGCAATCGGGCCACCTCACGGGATGTGCGGGAGATACAATTTCGGGCACAAGGGGACGGTTCCTCGAAGCGGTGGGATGGTTCCACCATTCGGCAGGAAATTCAATGCGTGATTTCACACTGGAAAAAAGCTGTTCGTGGTACAAAGTCCGCTCGTCCTGCTGGAAATCGATTTTGCAGTTCAGGAGCACTCGAGCTCACGATGATGTAGCTTGATTGATGGAGGAAAAAAAAATCTCAAGAACAGATTTCTCTTCAAGTGTAGTATGGAACATTCTGTAATTCACTTACAGGACCCGTTACACACAGCTCAGAAGCACTCAAAAAGATGACAGCGATGCTAGCCGGAAATACTTCCAATAACCTAGCTAGGGAAGCAATAAGCTAGCAGTTACCGGAATTGCAGCGATAATTGTGTGGACTTAATCAAAATATTGGAATGAATAGAATGAACAGGAAACAAGTACAGATGTCATTGATGTTTAATTACCATTTAGTTAGAAGCATAGAAATAGCTTTGACTACAGCGCGCACGCTGGCAGAGTTTGGTTATTGTCAGAAACTCTTAGTACAATCGCTACAGGATGTCACCATGTATAAATTAAGACAGAGCGTCTAGACAGAGCGCCTCACTCAGAGAGCTCAGGAATGCCAGTCAGTATCGTTGGGAAGCCTCAGTCTCAAGGTTGCTTGAAATACCACACGCCATTTGCTCTGCAAAAGCGTGCTCCTCAGCGTAACGCAGGCTCTGAACCTAATGCCAACATACAGTTTGATAAGAGCTATGACAGACATTAGCATTACAGGATGCAAGACACCCTCATTTACAGAAAACGCAATGGTGAGGATATCTATCAGGACATCAGCGATGCCTTTCCAAGATTTTGGGGAGGCACAAATAGTAAGGTTCTTTGAAGATCATTTCCAAGATACTGCCATATTCGAAAGGATTGAGCAGCGTGTCATGATGGAATTAATTCCCAACACTGCGATGCTGTGTGCCCTTTAAACGGTTTAGACAAATATCGGCGCAAGGTGTCACGATTGCCTGCCGGCCGTTTTGAGCGAGCGAAAATCGTTCCTGGTAGTTGCGCAATCGCAGATATCCAAAAAATTGCTGGAACTGTCCAGTTCATCGAGCCTGATGTAGTAAGAGCATTTTTTTTGTTTGATTCCGGGAAGCCGAAAACCCGATTAGATTCGCCAGCTAGTCTTCGCTGATGGTTCTTCGTAGAGAGGCTGGGTAGTCAGCATTTGCTTACCGCACAGACTAACCGCTTTTGGGTTGATAATGAGTAAATCAGAAAATACGGGAAACAGATCTTTGGAAGGTTTTGTTTTATTTGAAGATTCCCATCAGATTGGACACGCTAGGTAACGTCTCTCGGTAACTTCAAGGAGGATACGAATTGGTTGTGGATTTCGGAAGCAAACTGCTCACTACATCACAAGGTCTACACTACATCAAGGTCTCGAGGTCGACATGCATCCACTGACTCGTAAATACTAATAAAACAATTCTTTTCGCCTTCCTCCCCATCCCTTCCAGCCTCTCACGGACAACAAACAAAGCGAACCGGAATACGGAGCGCAACGCTACAATCAAAAGCTCAGAAACGAAAACAAAAAATGGCGCCATCATCCGTACAGATGCCTGTAACTGCGTCGCTGTTTCGTGCCGATCTGTTCCGCTGCGTGTGTGTGTGTGTGTCTGTGGTCGCTTAGCACGTAGTATACATACACACAGGCACACAGAGCGGGAAGGTAGATGGGTCAGAAGGTCGCCGCGTACGACGGCGCTTACAATGCTGCACCGGGTGTCATTGATTGTGGCGAGCGTGCGGAACCAGGCGGCGCGAATTGCCCGAACGTGTTCACCCGACCCGCTCCCGCAGCAAACCGCAACAACGCCGGGCGAAATGGGCGAGTCCAAAACTAAACTGCTATGTCCAAACTATGCCCGCTTTGATCATTTCGTGCTCCAGTGCGGTCGTAAAACGCGAGTTGTTCCTGGCGAGGCAGCGAGAGTACGACCGGCCATGACGGCCATGTTGCGGGCCGGTTCAAAACGATTCCTCATTACGGCACTGGTGCACAGTGACTTTTGGCGGCGGCACGGGTGATGTAAATTTTTGCCATCTTGCTTGCCGGTTGGGGCGAACGCTTGGGAGGAAGTCAAGCCTTGCTGTGCTGAGGCGCGTCAAATTATAGACCCCCCGGTTGGTGTTTTGACGTTTTCTTTTTTTTTCTTTCTTTGCTTCCATTTGCCCACGGTACAATGTGGGCGAAATAGTTTTGCCGTTTCGCCGGAAAGCGAAAACGAGATAAATAAGTGTCGTTGTCGGGTGGAAAAAGCAGTGAAAAAAAAGAAGGATGAAAGCCTGGCAAACAAGTCTGTAAAGTTTGGCATGGTCGCGTCATGTGAAAAGGCCGTTATCGACACTCGTTTGCAGCTGAGTTGAGCGCCGGAGAGCGCAAGCAGCGGGCGCTGGGACGGCAATTTTAGCTGAACGAAGCGACGGAAAGGTGGGGCAGCGGGGGAGGGGAGCGAAAACAAAGCAGCAGACCCCGGCGTGCAGTACCTAATGAGACTGAAACTATTCAACTTCGCAGCGACGCATCGACACAACAACGGCGTGGCTTGACGTTTCAAACAAAACAACCAAAGAAACAACAGCCAAAATGAGGAAAGGGAAAGGGTTGAAAAACAAAAATGCGCGGAAAAATGAGAAGCAAAACAAGCAGCAGCAAACACAGCTCAAACCATCGGACCGGCGAATCGAAATCTCGGCAGTAACAACAGGCGGGATTTGCAAGAAGAAAAAAAAAGAAAAGAAAAGGAAAAACTGGAAGGGAAACAAAAACAGACCACAACAAAAAAAAAAACAACAACAGAGAGCTCAACAAAGAAAGCAGAGCGCCCTCTGCTGGGATGGGAAGAACGATGGGAAAGAAAGGGGCGAAGAGTTGTAGGGAAAATAATTCACCCAGGTAAAAGCGGAGCGGACCGAAAAAAGGCAAACAAAAACATACTCACACACACACACATATGTGAGAAACTTTTCCACTTTTCCACGCTGTTTTATTTTTTCCACCCCTTTCTGTGGCCAAAAGAAAGCAACAAGCGGCAAGGGGAGGGTGTGGGTTGCCCAAAAAGGGGGTGGTGATATTTTTCCATTCCGTCTCAATTGATGTTCCCCCGGCTGGCGGGTGTTTCGGCTTGAGCTTGTCGTTGCTGTTGGAATGGAGAGAGGGAGAGAGAGAGAGAGGGGAGGGGGGGAGGGGAAAGAAGAAAAAAAAGACACAGGGAAAAAGTCATGCAAAAGCTAACATATAAAAAAAAGAGAGAAATGGAAGAAGGGATGGAAGGAAAAAAAAACATAACCTCATCGCACCTTTCGAGCGAACAAGAATTTGCAACCCTGTGCAACGGGAGGGGAGTGCTGCTGCTTCGTTAAGACCATGTAAAGAACCCCATATGGGTGTGTGTGTGTGTGTGTGTGGATATGAGTTAATGTTACGAACGCGTGCCCAACTCCTCAACAAAAAACAAGAAAAAATGGCGAATCTGAAGTTTTGGTTGTGGGAACGGCTTGCTGCAGCTATATTTCCCAGGATCCTGTCGGTGTTTTAGTCGCTCTCTCCCTCTACTAGTGTGTCTCTTTCACTACTAACCAACACTCTTTCCGTTACCTGGACCCCACACACACACACACACGTACAGGATTTTGGGAAGTTGTCGCCGGTGGGGAAATAAAACTGTAATTCTACACAACTTTGCCTCAGCCCCGGTGCTTCGGTCCGGTCCGGGCGGTGGTTGTGTACTCTGGAGTGCTTTGGTGGCCGTTTATCGCTGCCATTATGCCGATGGTGAGGGTTAATAGCACACACACACACACACACACACACACACACACACACACACACACACACACACACACACACACACACACACACACACACACACACACACACACACACACATACATACATACTGTGGGAAGGTTTTTGCCAAACTTTTGGAACATGGTTTCTTTTCTTGGTTTTGTTTTCCCAGTTAACGCCACCACGGCACGTTGGGGGAAAAAAAAAGTTTACATCCAGTTTGTCCGTGTGGGTGTGCAGTTTAATCGATGGGACGGAAGTGCACCCCGGCGTACCCTAGCCCGAGCTAACAGCTTGAGGCGAGCTTGAGGCACAGATGAGGCACGGGCACAGTGGCGCACACATCTTGAGTGCACGGTACTCCCAACTGCATCAGAAAGCCATTTAGCTGCAGGCAGCGCAGTCTCCTGGTTGTGGAGGGCCCTCCCTGTTTAATGCAGCACCACCCGCGCTCCTGTTGCACCTGCTGGGGTGGCTTTCGAGATTATTACTATTATTCCGTGCCAGCTCCCTACCAAAACGACGTACCGCACCGTATCATCGGCGTGGTTTTGCGTTTACATTACCCGCCACCAGTGATGCGGCCCCCTGTGTGTGTTGTTTTTTTTTCGAACCCTGTTTCGGTGCGGTGTGGGGATGAAAATTCACCTTCACGGCTGTTTGCGCCTGGACACAACTGGGCAGACATTCACGCTGCAGCTCCCGAGCTGCTTCAGTTGGCGCAGTTGCTTCGATCCCGAACGTCGGAAGATTCAAGTTGTGTTTTGCCGTATCTTCTCTCCCTCTCTCTCTCTCTCTCTCTCTTCTCGTGAGCGGTCTATCTATTGGGTAAAAAGCAATCTAGCCTCCCCTAGAAGGACTGCTGCGTACCGGTGACCGTGGAAAGAGGGCTTGAGGAAAAGCTAATAATTGGAAAGCTGTTGGCGGAAACAGGGGCCGCCGGCAGCAACATGTGCGGTGCCCCTTTGTTTTCGGCCAGCGCGCACTAGCGCGGTAAGTGAAAGCCCGGATCACGATTTCAATTAGTCGCCAAGCTGCCTCCCCCAACGCCATGGTACGCCGGGCACGTGGAAGGCGAGACGAAGCCGCTTGCCGATGTAATGTAATAGATAATGGAAACCTCCTTGTTGTGGGGGGGGGGGGAAGGGGAGGCGGAAAGAATGTTGGGTGTGAAAATGAGCTCGCTCGTCCGACCGCCGGCGGCCCAACCTTTTGTGTGTGTGGGGAGGGCAGTGTTTTGTTCTGCGTGTTGCCTACTTTTGGGGCGCGGCTGGTGCAGTAGTTTCAATCGGGTCCCCCGGGTCGGTTGAATGGCAGCATTTGTAGGGGCAGGAAACAAAGGGGTAGGCGAGCAAGGGGCGAGCCTGAAGGTACGATAGAGGAATATTTTGGTCAATTATTCGGTTTCTAAGCTGTGGAAGTCATCAGTGTACACTGCGCAACAGAGCAGCAAGAGTCTGTAACAACAAACCGCGATGGTAACAGGTTTTGGAACATTCGTTTGCCAATGTATCGTTCTATTTACTAAACACAATGATCATTTATCATAAAACCTTTTGTTTGTTCCATGTAAATCGATCTCGTGTTCATGACAAAATGCCCTTTAAATAATCTTTTTATCTGATTCACTCTGGCTTAGCGCCTGCAGTTATACTATTTTGTAGCAAAAATGGTCAAATCCTTCTTGAAACAGCTTTTACACATTTGCATACCTTTAGGTGCTCTTCACCTTACAGTCGTTTCCGGCTTTAAATTTTGGCTCCAACTTCAATGTTTGCCTGTAAGGTAGCGGTCGGCAAACTTTTTATGTAAAGGCCCAAATTTACGAAACGATCGAGAGGCGCGGGCCAGGAGTAAGATTAAAAAACAAATATTTTTACGCTTAATTTATTACATTAAAAAATTGTAGAAACAAAATAATTCATTGATGCTATCAGACTCTGCTATTGTTGAGAGAGTATTTATGCAATTCGGTAATAATTGTGTGTAATAAAGGCCAAACAAAGTTCATAATTGGTAGTTCCTACTATTAAATCGTACGGCAAAGATTCATAAGTTAAGAAGCTGCTGAGCAACTATCGAGACAATCGTGCATTTAGTAACTATCAAAATGCTTTTCGAACAAGTAAAACCATTTCAGGAAAACTGATAGTTGATTCCTTATAAAAAATGCACTTTGACAATCGTTGTACTCGTAAAAAGCAACAGTGTCGAATCGCCGAACTTGTAAAAACAATAGTTGCTGTTTAATCTTAGGTTTAGTTTTCAAATACGATTGAAAATAGCCTTGAAATAGATAAATATGAAACCAACAGATTTGAGTGAAATTTAGAAAAACTACTGGAAGAAGAAATTATTATCACAAGCAAAATGCATGGAAAAATGCATGGATATAAAGACTTATAGTCGTGTTAAAACAATGTTTTTACTACATATGCGAATGTTGAACTCTAGTTCGACCATACGCAAACTTTTTTCACTCCATCAAATCTACAGAAAGCGGCAGAACAATTGTTATATTTTAAAATGCATCAATCAAATTATTTAAATTTAATTTTTTAACTTCAATGCAATAATTTTGCAATACACAACTGCAGATATTAGGATAAAGTTTGTTTTTGTTTACAATTGGCGTTGGAATTGAAAAATTGGATGTCTTAGAGACAAAATTGTGTCACACTGCCAAAACTTGGTGCCCTATTCACAAAAGCAGGTCGGTTAGAGTCAATATTGAGCGACCTTTTTTCGAATGGAATTTGAGAAACGCCTGAAAGTATGCAATGAGGTACATTATTGTTCGTACATTTAAAATAATCATGAATCAAAAAAATGTACCATAATATGAGTAAAAGCAAAAACTAAACTTTTGCATACTAAGTCAAGCCCACTCAGTCGTTACATCTCGGGTATCGAACATTTGGTCCTTCGAACCGGATTTCGTTGCTGATACTGAGAGCTGGATGGGTGCTTTAATGTAATTCACAATCTGTTTAAGCATACAGCACTAGCATAAAACAAGGTAGACGTGGCCCTTCTCCCATTCTCCCACCCGTTTCACTTACAATAAATCCTCCAACTGTACTACGCCTTCTCTTTTACACCAAAAACCCGCTGGCGTGCATACCTTGCAGGCGTACCGTACCGCCTATCTGTACAGCAACAACCAGCGGGAAACGGAAAGAGCGATCGTGCTTTGCGCCGAACTTGCACATTTAAATGTTTTACAGGCGGTGGACGGGTGGCGCAGTCCGCCAAGGCCAAGCCCAACTTTTAGCCTGATTTACATGACACGTTTAATAATCTCTTAAAAAGTCTCTCCAAACTTTGTGCATACTTCTTGCGACTACAGCCTGTGCGGTGGCAGTCTTTGCGATGGCAAACTTTTCCCCTAACCCCTTGCACAGGTTGCTGTTTCGTTTTGTGATGGGGGGGTGTGTTTTCACATCTACAGCCTTGTTGCAAACTTGGAGAAGGGTTTTTTTTGCTACTTCGGAGTTCAGCCTTTCCATTTGACAGACACTGTCGTTTTGAATTTACCCCGTTACGGTTGCAAAAAAAAAAAAAACCGGCTAAGCTCAACTACCTTTTACCGGTGGCTACACTCGAAGACATTAATTCGTTGCGCCAAGAAAGCCCGGCCCTGTGCTCAACGAAACCGAATTTAGCGGCCCAAACATGACCAGAAAGGACTGACGCTTTGTCGTGGGTCCAGCACCGGCACAGCGAGTGGGAATTTCATTAAGCACGGGCAGCCGTGCTGAGGTTGGTACCTCCGTCAGGTGGGCGACACGATGCGCCCAGGGGATGCCATTTCCCCCAAGGGGAGCCGGAAAGATGACATTTTGCCGAGGCTGCCAGTCGTTTGACACTTAGCAAGTGGTAAAGTGTTTTTCTGCCGTTCTCTCTCTCTCTCTCTCTCTCTCTCTCTATCTCTCTCTCTCTCTTCTGCTCTGCGGTCATAAATCGATCGGGTGGTAAAGCCGGTTACGGTTGCAGCAGAGAACGAATTGAGGCCGGATCATCGTAATTAAGAACAAACGAAAGAAGCAACACACTGACACTTGCGTCCGGGTCGACCCCGGTGGCTGTTGGGGCGGGTCCCACCGATGGGAGGGGAAAAGGTTCCTTTGGGTTCATGGCAGTCATGGTTGGGCTCGCCAAAAGGCTCGAAAGTATTTCACATTATCGGCAATTATCACTCAATTAGTGCTCCGGGGTTGAAATTATGAAACCAAGCCACCCCAACGGCAACACACTCGGGTGTGAAGGGGAGGGCGGGAGAGGGGGGTTAAGGTGGAGGTAGGTTGCCGCTCGCCGAATGCCTTCCGAATGCACGAGCGCAAGTTTTGTGGCCGTGCCCTTTTTGTACCGGGGGCCAAAGTTTTGCCCACAGCCCACAGCGTGCCTGGATGTTGGCATTCCTAATTAAAAACTTTTTGGTCTCGGCTCAGGCTCGGGAGGCGTTGAAGAAAAGCTGCGCGCCGTGGGCTTTTGCAAGGAGGGGGAGGGTAGAGTAAGGGCAGGTTTTTCGGTAAAGTTTTCCCCGGGACTGCCTGGAAAAATGGAGTGAAAATGACCTGCGGTCAGAAGGTGAACTCATTGCGCTCGTGTTTTTAGCCATTGTTGCGGATGGTTTTGGTATGATAATCGGTAATTTCTTGAAGGAAGAATTTTTAATCATGGCACACACACACACACAGAGAAAGAGGGAAAGTGGGTGGTGTGCTAGCGAGCGAGCTCTGTTGCCGGCAGCTTTTGTGTCTAATGGGGCTTCTTCCCTTGTTTGGGCAAGCGAAAAACATTTTACAGGCAATGCGAGCGGGCAAGACCGGGTAAGGCAAGATTTAATTTTTGGGGCTTGATTTTTGTTCGATTTTTCTGCTGCTGAATAATGAGGCGAGATCATTAACAATGTGTTCGTTTGTTTCGAGTAGCGAAGAGCGAACAAATGATGGTTTAAAACGGAAACACAAATATTCAGCACGACCCTTTTATTATTGTGAAGGCAAAGGCAAATGTCGCCCGAAAGGTATGCAATACACATTACCCAGTGTCTAGCAGATAGTTCGCAGGAATGAATTTTAGCAAAAAGTTGCCTAAAGTTATGCAATGCACGTTGCTAAAGGGCCAGGAGCGTGTTACGATTCGCTGGAAGTGTACGGTTCGGTGTCAATCCAGTCGATATGTGCTGGAGCCATGAACCGTAAACCAACCAGTGTTTTATGCCAGAGATTTGAAAAGCAAACAAAAAAAAACGGAAAAGAAAGAAGGTATCAATCAAAACATGTGTCGGGCATGGGAAAACAAAGGTCTCTCTCGCTTGTTGTTGTTTTCTCGTAACTGTCAATCAACTGACAGTGTACTGACGTTAGAATTAGGAGTAGGATGGCACCGAGGGTGTGTGTCTGGTGCCCCGACTCCACTGGTGGAGGTGTGATCGGTTGATGATGATTAGACGTACATGTTAACGAAGTTTACGCAATGTTCGCGTATGTGCCTGGCGAAAGCAGCTGTCACGCGCGGGTAGGCAGGTGTGTGCAAAAAAAAAGAAAGAAAGAAGAAAACTCAAGTTTAGCCAAACAACAACAACAGCAATAAAAGCAGCGACAAAAAAGGCTGCCGTAACACGTAACACAGCAACAAGGACCACGAGACCTCAATCATCGGTATTCCCACTTCCAATAAACGGTGCGCCGGTGGTACAACTCCCCAGCGCACGCTTCTAATAATTCCCCAAAAAAAAAAAACACTATTCCCAGGCGCGTGCTTGAGCGCACGGGGAGGCTCTCGGAAGGGGGAAAGTTTGCCCCGGTATCTTGTTTCAATGCGCTGCGGTGCGATGGTATTGTTCCGTGCGAACCGAAAAGCAAAACAAAACAGAGCAGCAACCACTCGATGGTAATTTTGCGCAAATACTTTGCCAACTAAGCGGAGGTGGGGGTGTTGTTTATCGCCGATAATCGAATCGTTTTGTTGTTGTGTGTGACTAGGGGGTGGTTTGGGACGTGTGTTTACGTAGCGCTGTTTGCTGTCGGATAGATATTTGGTGTGGGAATAGAATATTGCTGCGGTCGTGTGTTATCATTTTAAAACCGAAAAAAAACAATATTCGAGTAGTATTCGAGCAGTGTTCGAGTAGTATTCGAGCAGTATTCGAGCAGTTTGGGGAAAAAGTGTAAATCATTTGTGGTAGCCTGTAGACCGGCAAAACGTAAACAATAGCTTGCTCGCACGTACGGTACTGTGATATCTAATGCCTCTGGAAGGTTACACACTACGAAAGGGTTGACGTACGGGTTCGCTTCCACTTCCTGCTACACAGCAAAAGGTGTCCAGCACTTAACGATGCCTCTGTTATGTAAACGAATTTTCCATGCATGCATTGATAATTGGCAAAATGCATGTTCGGTGGTAACACCGTATTGTTGATATTGTGTGCTTTTGTGTTTGTTTTTTCTTTCGGTTTGCTCTTGGAAATAGCAGTGGCAGTGGCTTTGGATGATATTTTCCTTTTCAGTGGTTGCAGTGGTCCGAACGAGCGGTGTATGGTATGGCGGGCAGCCAGATCAACGCCAAACGGTGCTCGAGAATGCAAGCCGTGCAAATGAAATCAATCACGCAAACAAAGGCATGTATCTCGAAAACACCAACCAACCGACAGAGAAACCCCGACATGCCGGCGGTTGGGGAAATTCAAACCTGCTGCTTCAATTTGTCAAGGTGCACTGCACCCGGCGAACATACATTCCCCCGGTGCGCCTAATGAGTATGCAATTAGAGCACCCGCGTATGGTATAGGTATAGACAAAAAAAAAACCGTCCCTCCGCGACCAGAACCACTTCAAACCGCTTACGATAATGATTTATTTTCCGGCGTGCAGAAAGGCCGCATCGGAGTAGTACGAAATTGTTACCGAAAGTTTGTGTGCGTTCCGCGGGCATGGGCCCGCCGGCTTAATTGAGGTAATTGTGTTTTCTTCGGTCGGATTACGGATTACACCGGTTTACTTCTGCTTACCGCCCCGTGGGCTGCTGTAAACCGGTGCCCGGTTTGGTGCGCACGGTGGCACTGGCTTAGCGGGCAAAGTTTTACGCGCCCCTGCTTACCCGGTTCGCCGCAGGAGCGCTTGTGCTGCAAATGCAAATCTGCTGTGTCTTGTCCAGCTTGCCATTGCCAGCTGCCGGATTGAGTTTACTTTGAAGTGTGGCTTGTTGTGTGTTTTTCGTTGTAGTTTGTAGTTTTTTTTTGTATTGTTTTTACTGTTGATGCAAGTGGTTTGAGCTGCTATTTTGTTTAGCATGTGCTCGGGGTGGTAATTATGGTTTGTTTGCTGTTGGTTTCGATTTGATTGAGATTGGTGGTTAATAATTAAGTGAGTTTGGTAAACGATTGCCGCGGAGCTAAGGGCATCTTCGAAAACTAGAGCAAAGAGTGCATAGAGCTGAGCGCCAACTGGTTATGCAATGAGTTGTAGAGTACAAAAAATGACTTGATGGAGCTTTTGGCAAAGCGTCTGAAGACAGACAAAGTATTGTTCCTTAATAAATTATTCCCTTTTTTACCAGATGATCTGACAGGGTGGGAAAAAACGAGAGTACAATTGCTATGTTGGTGCGCCTAAAGGTATGCAAGTTTGTTGTTGATGTTATAAGATAGATTAAAAAATCATAAAGTTCTAAATGGTAATTAAAAAAATGCTTTCAAACACTTAAATGTTGCTCCCAAAACGCAACCCAAATGACATTTGCTCGAAATAGTTTTGCCCCATCTGCTCGATTAGTACTCGATACGCCTGAAATTGTGGATTTGTCTGTTGAAAGCGCCAAGATTTGGTGTGTTTGTAAATTAGACTTTCTTCTATCGATGAACGATGCCATTTCACATTCATAGCTTTGGTTTTTGATGAAGCTTTTGTTGTTCATCAAAAACCAAAGCTATGAATGTAAAATGAGCTCGACGGCATCGTACATTGATAGAAGAAAGTCTAATCTACGAACACACAAAATCTTAACGCTTTCAACACACTTGATCACACACAAATCCACAATTTCAGGCATATCGTGTAGTAATCGAGTAGATATGGAAAAACAATTTCGAGCAAATGTCACTTGGGAAATGTCAGTTGGGTTGGGAATGGCCCAATCGTTGTTCTTTCTCCGAATACCTTTTCGCATACCTTTTGACGCATTTAGGCTTGTTTTATTGTAATACAATTTGTACCCAAAACTCGTACCACAATAAATCTGCCTACAGAAATTGCATACATTTAGGCGCTTTTCATTCACGGGAAGCAGGCAGAGAACTGTAGCAATGCTCGAATTGTAGCGAGCAAACCTTCCGCCATCAAGTCAAGCAGTGTGTGAACAGTGTGGGCGGGGGAGTGTGGGGATGTTGTGTACATACATTTAGGCGCTATCAAATGCTCGAAGCACCCACACCGAAAATCTGTAATTGATTGTAGGCGAACATGCACGAGCGAATCAAGCAGACACTCGGGCCAGAACGGGATTTCGGCACCAAAATCGATCACCAGCTGCTTGAAGCAAAATTGAAGCACTGTGGAAAACCACGTGGAAACCCCCGGCACGCCTCGCGTACATTAGCACCTACTGTGTCGATAGCGGCAAGGGGAGGGGGGGGGGGGAGAGCGAAAAAAAGACAACCCACCCCATCCGATGACATGACCGAGTGATGCGTTTGATCTTCCGTTCAGAGCAGAGAGCGAGGGACAGCTACTGTATCGGCTACTGAAAGGCGGTGGGTGTAAAACATGCTGCCCTTGCTCCTTTCGCTCCGCCCGAGCACACACACACACGCACACACACGCACATACACAGCAGTTTGTCTTTGCACAATTGAGCGGAAAACCGGTGCGGTGGCGCACCAGGTGGAATTGAAACCAAACAAGCACGCGGCCGGGCGGCTGCGTACCCGCTGACGCGGTTTTTGACAAGCGCTCCGCCTGTCAAGGGGAACAGGTTTGCGTGTGGTTTGTGGCGGGGTTTGTTGCGCAGCCCAGAAAGGTGGCTGGGTGAAGGATGCTAGGGGCAATCGCGCCCAGCATCGCAGCATGTTCGAATTTTGATTGGAAGCACTATTTCACGCCCGGGAAACGCAAACACACTCACCCACATAGAGCGGGACTAATTTCGAAACCAAACCAAACCGGCTAGCGGTTTGTAGGGGGAGTGGAGGATCGGCGGGGAGAGAACAATTTCCCACTGCACACCGCAGCCTGATAAAGAAGCGCCCAGGAAGCCGCCTGAAATTGACACACTCGTGAAGGCAGACACAGGCAGGCAGCCCCCGCTTTCCATCTATCACAATAATCGATTGGAATCGCAAAGGAGGGTGGGGTGAGTGATAGTAGATAATGACGTGAGAGAGATGGTGGGGTGACGGGGAGGGGGAAGGGAGGGGGGGGGGGAAAGGGCTGATAAAGTCGAACGGGGAAATAGGGGCATCACTGTCGATGAGTGTGAGTCGAACAGTGTGTGTTTTTCCCCTAGTCCACGAGGCACGTGCGATGTTTTCCTCTGTTACATCGGAAGATAGAGCAACGGAAGGTAGAGCGAGGAGAGAGAGAGAGAGAGAGAGTGGGTGTAAAAAGGATGCTGCTTCCATTTTCTTGACAATCGCATTCCCCACCCTTCCAGCGCCGCAGTGGCTTTCAGCGGGCGCTCAAGTGGAAAGATATATTTCATGATTTTCTTCTGTAAACCCCCCCCCCCCCCCTCCCCCCCGGTTCCCCGCGAACGAACAACAAGTGACCAAGTGGATGGGCGTGGGTAAAGGGAAGGACGGCTTACTATAAGAGCAACAAACTAGAAACCATTGTTCGCGTGAGAGCGCGCAGCGGGCGCCAAGAAGACACAAACGAAAACTAAAAAAAAAGAAAGTGTTTTTTTCTTGTGCCGCAAGCTTTTCACATCAGTGCCCAACAAAGACCACCAAAGAGCAGGAAAAAGAGTGTCTAAAAAGTGTATAACCAACTTTCACACACACACACACAGCAACGCTTGGAAGCGTGTGAAAACGGTCAAATAGAGCGGATTTTAGCACACTTACGGTGAAAGCCACGTGTGGCAGCATTAACGGGGTTTCGGGCAATTCTTCGCTTTGGAAGGTTTATTCTTCTTGATAAAGGATGATCTGGTGGAAAAAATCCACACATACACACCCGTCACACAATAGAAAATCATCTCCTTTTGCCAGTGGCTCACTCACAATGCTTGTTGATCAAACCCGTGGGAAGCCCTTGAGCCCCGAATGATGCCCCGGATTATGCAAAGTTTTCTCATTTAGCAGGCTAGTGGGGCAGGCGGTGTCGGTGGCGACTGTTCATCGATCTCGCTCCGCTTGACCCTGCACCATCAGGGAGGGAGGCGAAAGCGCCGCGGGAAGGTAGCCGTTGTGGTCCTTTGTTCGGGCACTTGTTGGCTCGCGCGAAATAGCGCTACCCCGCGTCAGAAACGCTCATCGCGCGACTTACTTGTTGCGGTGCCGGCGCTCGCTAAACTCGATTAATTTGCCCACTAACCCACCCACAACCCCCCCCCCCCCCCACACCACACAAAAATCCTCTAAGCCCGTTGGGGGGGGGGGGGGGAGGGGAAACCACGTGGGGGTTTGGCTGCTTCCTTTGAGTGGGGCCAGCAGCGGGCACAAAATCCACTTAATTCTGTGCGTTTTTAATTTAATTCCGTTTTGAGGGTGCCGCGATCGACTGCAAATGAAAATTAATACGTTTAGCCCGGGCCGTGCGCTTTGTTTTTGAGGGTTTTCTTTGTGGAGGTGGTTTTGTTCTTCATCTTAAACTGCTTCTACTTATTCTTCTTCTTTGCTTTTACTATCACTTGCTGGCTCATTTTGTGGAAGCTGGCACACTGGTACGCGAATGGATTGAAAATAAAGTTGAAAGAGAGCCATTGCCACTCGAAAGTGCTGACGAGCGCCTAAATGTATGTAATGTAAAACTATTATTTTGAAGCATTATTTTTTTTGTATTTTTTATTAAAATTCTGTGGAACACATTGAAGGAATCAATAAAGGTATGTCATTCCACTGCATACCTTTAGGCGTAAAGTATGGGTGTCAATTTATGATGTTAGAGAATTTTATTTTCATCAATGATAATTCAAATAGCATTTATTTAGATTGCCTTCAAGCTGAGCGCCCGAATGGTATGCAATATACAAAACACATTTTAGTGTTTTAATAGCAGTTTCGCCACAAAACTGTCCGCCCTTTGCTCTGCATAGCGACCACCGTGCACCTTGGGTATCATTCTGCGACCGTGCTGCTAATCCGGCACCCGCTAACCCGTTCGCATCCGTTTTAAATTTGTTCTTTATGTTAATGGAGGCAAATTATAATTTAAAGACGCTCCGGATCGCCCCGACATTGCCTGTATGGAGGTTTGCGGGACGAAGCTGGCCACACCACTGCCCGAACGGGACTGTGAAGCGAAGCGCATTCTACCGGGCTCCTCCATAAAGTATCAATTTTTAGATGTGCAAATGAAATTAAGCTAATCACGCGGGGCGAAGATTGAAAATTGGGATGAAACTATTAAATAAAGTTTAAGCCGCGAGCAAGCGTAACTGAATGGTGGGTGAGGATGGCTCAGCTTGCGTGCCAAGTGGTCGAGCGACTAAAAAGCCGCTCCTGTAAAGATGGCAATTTTGTCATGAAGATTGCATACTTTCAGGCGAATTTATCAACGAAATGAACTCTCTGCGTCGAAACAAAAACGGCTAATCTTTGGTATCAAAAATTCCTAGAATCGTGCAACCGTCGGTACGAGTCTGGGTGTTTAGTTTCTTTCTTACCTTTTTTTTAACTTTCAATGGAGCAACCACTTCAAGACACTGCCACCGGCGGAAAAGGGTGAGTGAACCGACTTTGTGCGCGACGTAATACATTATGAAGTTAGCATTAAAGCGCAAAGATGTGCTGCTAGCCCAGGTTTCGACGCGAGCAGTTTACGAGCGTTGGCCTCGAGAAATGTATCTCGAACAGTGGTCGGTGATCCGGCTGCGAGGTGCGCTAGGTGGGTGGGTGTGCCCCTTGGTGATGGGCGTGGGGCCGACCAGATACCAAACTTTAAAATCGCCCCGGTGGGGCACGTTTTGATGGAAACGCACCGTGTTGCGTTGAGTGAAGCGAAGGAGTAGATGAGAAAAAAGGCTAAACACACACACACAAACCCACGTAGACGTAAAGGAAAGAGAAGCGGCGGTAGGTTGGAGGGCGGCGTTTCGGGGTGAGGTTTTTGGTATGAACGAAATGCGAATGAATAAATTTAGCCTACCCCATCTGGGCCCGCCCGGTCCCGTGCCCCTACAGACGGGCAGAGAAACTCAGTCAGCCGGCAGCAATACCAAAACTTGGCCAGCCTGCCAGCCACCCTCCTTTCCCCTCCGGCCGACGGTTTGCTTTTCTTGAGCTCACAGGCTTTTCGCACAAGCCTCACACAGGCACAGCACAAAAAAAAGGGACCGCAACAACCGTTGCCGTACATAAATGGATCGAGCTTGAGCAAATATTTACACTATTATCTCCCTGCCCATACCGCTCCACGGTGGGTGGGTTGCTTATCCCCGCATCTCCTCCCGCTCCGAGCTGGCAGAGTGCTTCAACAAGTTGTCAAGACGGCTGTGCTGGTACCGGCTGTGGCACGAAAAAGTGGCCATCTGGGCCCGGTTTGCTGATGCTGCTGATGAGTATGGTGTCAGTTTTTGCGTCAATCGGCCGGTTGCTATACCGCCTGCTTGGTAAATGGCAATGGGAACAACTTTGACGAATTTATAGGCCGTGTGGGGACGGTTAAAGTACAACTGCGTTAGCACTATCGCGGGTGGTTCAGTTTGTGTTGATTGTTTGCGCCTGAAGGGATAGTCAATGCAGTGTTGTAGCTTTCCAGCGCTTGTGGCTACGATACGATTGGCGCCTAAATGTATGCTAATTGAGTCTCTAATATACGAAATATGCACACAAGTCTTGAGTCAAAAGATACGACTGTAATTTCAATAGCTTAAAAACAAAGAACAAATAATTTATAACAAATTCATTAGCTGTGTAATTGCTGTATCACTTCATCTAAGGAGCATGATTTTGATTGAGCAGTCGAATTTATGAGGCAATCAATAGGCACAAAAATAAAGTTGAAATTTTGCAATCTATGATGGCCTTAATTTGGGCATGGATGGATTCATAAAAGCGTTTAAAAGTATTTTTCTTTGTTTATTTTTATTTTGTTTAGCGAATTTTTGCCGATTGGCCTCATTCGCCTGTTTTTTAAAAGATATGAAGCGTCAGATATATACAAAAAACGGTAGTAAATACTTTACATACTTTCAGGCGCTTGTGATGGGTAGACTTAGCGCTTTATCCGTTTTTTTAACCTGAAGCGCTTTCAATTCAGTAGCAGAATGAATAATTAAATTCAAAATTAAAATCCTGTATGACTCATGTACTAAAAATACAACTTTTCAAGAGGAGGAAACTTAAAGGCGTAATATATCGCTGCTTCGGTTAAGAAAACTTGTTTTGCACCTTGTTTGTTTTGATGTGAACGAATGTAACAAAATGTTTTGCTTCTGCTTGCTGCTGGTTCAACAATTCTTAGGCATGCTAATAAGCATAAAAAAGTCCATTCTCCGTGAAGCATGCCTACATCTAGACTATCCGCAAGGCAGCACCAAAACAGTAGTAACTGTGCTGTTGTGTTGGTACAGCAGAGGCAAACTATTTAATAATGTAGCATCTCGAACGCACGTTTCCAACTTTAAAGCGCAACAATCACGAGATGCTATCAAACTTCTTTCGAAACACACACGAACACGCAGGAACAAGGGGCAAGGGGTAGCAGAGCAATTTAATTTACCGTTCCTAATGGAAGCGTATCAAACACATACGCGTGCGTGCGATAATGACATCATACGCCAGAGTCGAAAATTAATAATTCGACACACACACACACACACACACACACACACACACACACACGGTTTGAGGTGGAGTCTGTCACTCTCTTGACTAGTGATGGGTAACGGTGGCAAAAATCTGGAGTCAGAACTCCGGAAGGTAGGTCCACCCAGCATTATCCGAAGCTATTCAGAGTTACCTTGTACGGAATCGCTCGGAGTTGTCCAGAGTCAGAGTCATCCGAAGTCATTCGGAGTCATCCGGAGTCATCCGGAGTCATCCGGAGTCATTCGAAGTTATCTTGTTCGGAGTCGTCCGGAGTTGTCAGGACTTATCTGGAGCCGTTCGGAGTCATCCGGAGCTGTCTGAAGTCTTCCAGAGTCATCTGGAGTCATCCGAAGCCATTCGGAGCCATTCGGAGCAATCTGAAGTCAATCGGAGTTATCTTGTACGGAGCCTGAGTCTTCCGGAGACGTCCAGAGTTATCCGGACTTATTTGGAGTCATCTGAAGTCATTCGTAGTCATTCAGAGTCATCCGTAGTTATCTTGTTCGGAGTTTGAGTCTTCCGGAGTCGTCCAGAGTTGTCAGGACTTATCTGGAGCCGTTCGGAGTCATCCGGAGCTGTCTGAAGTCTTCCAGAGTCATCTGGAGTCATCCGAAGTCATTCGGAGCCATTCGGAGCAATCTGAAGTCGTCTGGAGTCATCCGGAGTCAATCAATCGGAGTTATCTTGTACGGAGCCTGAGTCTTCCGGAGACGTCCAAAGTTATCCGGACTTATTTGGAGTCATCTGAAGTCATCCGTAGTCATTCAGAGTCATCCGTAGTCATTCAGAGTCAGCCGTAGTTATCTTGTTCGGAGTTTGAGTCTTCCAGAGTCGTCCGGAGTTGTCCGGACTTATCTGGAGACGTCCGGAGTCATCCGGAGCCGTCCAAAGTCTTCCAGAGTAATCCGGAGTCATCTGGAGCCATCCAGAGCCATCCAGATTCCCCCTAAGTTATCTTGTCCGGAGTTGAAATCATCCGGAGTCATCTGAAGTAATCCGGAGTCATCCGGAGTCATCTGGAGTCATCCGGAGTCATCCGAAGTTATTTTACTCGAAGTTGGAGTCATCTAAAGTCTCCCGGAGGCATCTGAAGTTATCCGGAGTCATCCGGTGTCATCCGGAGCCATCCAGAGTCATCCAGAGTCATCCAGAGTCATCCAGAATCATCCGCTGTTAGTCATTCGGAATCATCCAGAGTCATCCAGAGTGCATTTGCAAAAAATCCAGAGTGCAGTTTTTGATGTCATAATTTCCATTCTTGACTCCGACTCTTGCTGACTCTCTGGTCGTTTCAAACCGCTATTCCTAGAAAGAAAGGCCTGTTGAAGAAGTGTAGGCGCAAAACAAAAGAGGAAAACAAAACTCCGCGAAATGAAATGCCTTCGGCCGATTCCGGCACGGGAAGACTCCCGACGACTCTAGACGACTCTGGACAAGTTCGACTCCGGGCAGAACTAACAACTCCAGAGAGCACACCACCAGTCTGCACAGCGTTCCCAATCGATCTGTGTGTATCACTGTGCCCAGTGCGGCAAAAACGATGCTGCGGGTGTTTCGTGCGGGTGTAAATGAAATTTCCATCCAACACGGCCACTCACAACAAGGTTTGATGCTCAGATCAACCCGGCCACTGATTGGAGCAGGCAGAGAAGCAGGAAGGCTAAGCTCGAAAACAGCGCGCCGAGTGAAAACACTTCCTCTTATCTTGAGCGCACTGCAAAACTTTTATTTTCCGAGGGTGACAGGTTGCTTTATTCTTTCTTCTCCTGTAATGAAAGCACACACACACACACAGAGCAGAAATGTCGGACGAGGAACAAAAAGCCTTACCCCTTTCTTTCCTGTTTTGGTCTGCTCACTTCTTCACTCTGCGGTGCGGTGATTCCCGCTTTTAACTGTTGCCAAAGACCGGGAGCTGGAGCCGCTCGGTGGTGCGCTTCATTACTTCAAACTTTGCCTCGCGCAGTTGATATTGATAATGAGGGGGAGGGGGCGGATGGCAGAAGCTAGTGGAACCTGAACTAAAGTGGGAGAAAGGACAAGACAACCCTCAGCTGTCCTTTCGGAAAACGTAGGACAAAAAAAACCAAACCAAACCCCCATGAAACCGCCCGAAAGAGAGCAGCAGCCGAACGGCCGCAAGGGCTTCTGGTAATCATCTTTACAAACAATTCCCATTAAAACTCGAGCTGCCAGGGAACAATCGACGTCCGCCTGCACCCCGTTCGCACTTCTCCTGCCTTTCCCATCTAGAACCCTCGCTAGGGGGTGGGTTTTGGCAAAAACCATCGTGATCATTATCATCGTTCGCACCCGGTGGTTTTGTCGCCTGCCCGCTTCGCCGGCCTGTGAAGTGGTAGCTTTTTTTTTTTTTGCTCGCTCTCTCGCGCCGCCCAACCGTCCTTGCCGAAGCAAACCCCACGCCCCCACGCCCCGCACCAGGCCTCAGCGTTTCATTATGGTTTTGTTCATTTATCCGCCCATCGCGGTGTTTGCTCTGGCCGTTTGCCCACCCACTGGCGAGAGACCGTGCAGTTTGCCAGCCTTTCCCAGCCAGCCTGCGCGCGCGATACCATTTTCTCTGAATAATTGATAATTACTCTCAACGACATTCGCACGCTCATTTCGCGTGCCCGGCACGGCCCCCGGAGGGCGCCAACGACGACGATGACGATGACGCCGCCACCCGACAACACTAATGAAGTGCACCTCGGCTCGCTCGCTCGCTCGCTTGCCTTACCCGGCCGAGGGCAACATATCCTTTTACATCTTTTGCTTCAGCTCCGCGCGGCTTACCGTCCTCCCGGTGACAACCTTTACAGACCTTGTAAAACACACACACACACACGCACATTTGGGCGGAGAAGAAATTCCTTTGACTGTGGTAGAGGTTCGGTTGCTATTTTTTTTTTGCATTTCGTTTTTACCTCTGTGCGAAGTGCGCCGATCCTATTATCTCCGCACGGAAGTGGGCATGGCGCACAAAGCAAAGCTCATAAAAGTCACTAATCATCTCGAATCACCGTGAACCGAGGGGAAGGGTGAGGTTGGTTGGGAGGGAACTGCTGGGTGGGAAGCAAGTACACGATTTTCAACAGCAGCAGCACAAAAACGCACCACTGACACCTTTTCGGGATTTGCTTTCGGGTTTCCCATTTTCCATGCCGGCACAAGGCACAAGGAAGAATAGTGAGATGAGTGGGTGTACAGGGAGGGTAAAGGGAATATGAGGTGTGTTCTGTGCCATTTTCACCGATCTGGAGTATCGTTTGCTTTTGTTTTCTTTTGGCAAAGCTCTGATTCTGATCAGAGACCAATCCTGGCTGGCGTATGATTTAGTTGCGTTCGAATTCGGCGATAATTAAATTATAAATCATCACACCCGAAGTGACACCCACTGCCAGTGTGTGTGTGTGTGTGTGGGTGGAATGGCATTTTCCAAAGTCCGTCTGTGTGGGTGCTCTGGACCGTCCCGTTATGCCCAATCGGGGCAATAAGCAACTTATCAAACCGGTTTTGAAGTGGTGCCTTCCTTTCTGCTAACGAAACCCTTTCTCCCCGCCCTTTTGCTGTGGTGGATAGCGTGTTTTTGTTGTTGTTGTTGTGCTCTTTCATTTAATGATCGTATCGGTAGCCTTTTTGTTGCTGCAAATCACGCAGCAGGCACACGTTTGTGATGATATTTGCATAGCTTTAGGCGGTTTTTGCTGAAATTTAACCCCTTTCACAGGGAGGTTTTTACCATCACACGCATCTTTTTCTGATTGGATTTTGGCACTGGAGTGCCATCCCTTGCCCGGCCCGGCCGGGCTGGGAACACGTTTGTCAATCGGATGACAGGTTTGTGCGAATGAATTTAACACATTTTGGGAGGAAGGGGGGGGGGGGTGATACCAGTTGCATAGCTTTGGGCCGCCACTTTTTGAGCCACTGCAACATTGAGCAGCATTTGAACAGCATCATTTGCAAGCTGTGTTCAAGTTATGTCGTTTGCCTTGTTGCGAGTGCAAGAGCCGTTTCGAGAGCTTGCTTCATGATTTGATGCGCGTGGTTCTGCTCTCTGGATTGATTTAATTGAAAAAAAACGGGTTTACCAATTGCCACTACAATTACTTTCCACGCATGTAGCGTTTCAGCGAGAGATGAAGTGCGACAGCACGCTTGGATGTAACTTTTTTTTTTGGTTTTTAGGGCTTTAAATAGGTGAAGCAGTGAGTACGTGTTTGCAATTGCGTTTTTGTTGCGAACGTGATACTTGAATTTTATAAATTTGATTAAATTCAATTTCTCTTTACGAGTGATCGGCACTCACACGACGGTCACATTTTCAAACTTAACGGTCAGTTACGAATTAAAGGTAGAGGAAACGTCAATTTTATTCTTTTTCTCGATTCGAGTCAAGGCGAGAAATTTGACTCTTTGCACAGTCGCTAGATCAATTGTTAGAGATGATTTTGAAATATTCGCACAAGTTTTAAACACAAGTCAAAATATAAGGAATTTCCTAACAGAAAACCAAAATTATAAACTTTTTTTTAATCAAAATTCTTTGAATGACATATCTTTTTTTAATTTTGCTGCATACAATTTGATATTTCATCCATACAATTTGATTTAAATGGTTTAAAAAAGATTATCTTCTTCTTCTTTCTCCTTTTCTTCTTTTTCTTCTTCTTCATCTTCTTTCTCCCTTTCTTCTTCTTCTTCTTCTTCTTCTTCTTCTTCTTCTTCTTCTTCTTCATCTTTTTCTTCTTCTGCTTTTTCTTCTTCTTCTTCTTCTTCTGCTTCTTCTTCTTCTTCTTTATTATTTATGTATTTATAAATCTATTTTTTCACTTATTTATTTATTTTTTTTGTTTATTTTTCGTCCTTTATTTCTTTGTTTCTTTGTTTCTTTTTTTCTTTATTTCTTTGTTTCTTTCTTCTTTTTCTTCTTCTTGTTTTTCTTCTTTGGCTACTGATTACACATAGCAGGATAGTCAGTCCTTCGTATAGGGGCACGGTCCATTTTGGGCTTAAGCCCATGACGGTCATGTTGTTAAGTAGTGTAAGTTGACGACCACCTGATCGGAAAGAAATAATATTAAAAATAAAAGATTGTAATAAAAATGAAATCACCCACTGCAATCCAAGCGAAATGGAAATTAAATATATTTCACAAAAGAAGAATCTGCGGTATACACCTACCGAAGAACCTAGAAATACTAGGTTTCTATACGTTTTACATTAACAACGGAACATAAACATAAATGAATGGAAATTTAAGACTCAATATGCATTTAATAACATCATTTGATCATGATGCCTTTCTCTCAACGAAAAAGACGTAAAACGTGCTAAAAAGACGTCAGCCATCAAAACCCCAATTATAGTTTTACCACATAGTCTTAACAGATAGTTTTAACAGACGTTTTAAAGGTTTTACAACATTAAAGACTGTTTCGCATCTTCAAAAGACATGTTACAACGATGTGGCCTAGTGCACTCTTAATAAAACATTCGTTAGACATGCTTAAGTGTAAAAGGTGTCCGTTCCTCCTGAATAAAAAAAGCGTAAAAGTTGTAGGAAATGTTTCTTGTGACATGAGTATCATTGATCATTGAGGGATTGAGATCCAGCCAGAAATACATTACGGAAATGTGGCCAGGTTGACAAAGCCAGGCTAGAAACTCGGATTATATCTTCCCCAATTGCGCACTAACATCACATCGAGGCGAGCAAGACACACACTCGTACTGTTACAACTATCAGTTGTGTCAGTTTATTTTATTTATACTGTCTTATTTGAAAGTAAAATCATGGCCTTTCACAGATTGCATAGCTTCAGGATTGTCAAATGTGCACATTGCAATTAGTTGGCTGAGTTTTTGAATGTAGCATTTGCTGTATGCGTGGCATAACTTTAGGCGTTTTGCTGAGATTTCGCGGACTTTATAACGTAAGGCGAATGAACAACAAAAAATTGTCGTGTGTTTGCACAACCAATTGTGCATGATTGAACAGCACTCGGCTTCACCTGTCCAGAGGGCGCCACTGCATGAATGCTCGGAAATGCTTCTCACGGCAAAATTTTCCCACCCAGCAAGCATCTTTAAAGCGACTACACACACACACACACGCACAGACCACTTCAGGATTATGTCAAAACATTCCAAACATTTTCTGCTGCAATTACACCGCACGGATAAGGGTGAAGCCGCAATTAAACGATCAAATGGCACTAACGGCATAACACAACGGCCGCGCGCTTTCCGCACACTTCTTGGAAAACAAATCAAGACGAATCTGAAGCAATTAAAGCTATTAAATCAAATGCTTGCGTCTATTCGGCGGTAGTTTGCGTACGGAAGTAGCCGTGCCGTGAAGACACCGTGCATTTTGAAACGTAGAGTATGGTTTTGCTGCTTCGAAGAATTGACTGCACAATCCGATCGCGTAGTGTTCCGTACACACGTGCCCGCGCGTGTGTGTGTGTGTGTACTCGCTTTTGTTTGCAGTCGTTAGCCAAGCGGAATTTTCGGCGAATCAATCTTCGCCCTTTTTCCACCCAGCTGAGTGAATGCAAATGAGGGCGAGCAGAAGGTATTTCCCGGGAAACTGGTTGTTTTCGCGCTTCCGCTGTTCCTGCAATGTTATTAAAGAACTTCACCGGAACTGTTGCGTGTGAGTGTGAAATTTTGCATCAAGCCAGCTGGGTTGGGGCGGTATGGGGACTGCTCCACTACCAGCACCACCATTAATTGCACCGCTTTGATGTTAACGTGGATGCTTTCCCTTGGGCTGTAAGCTTGCGAGCTTCAACTGGATTTTTCCTCGAGCAGGAATGACGATCGTAGCCCACGACGACGAAGCGTCACGCTGCATCCGCGCGTCACCCAGCTAGCAGACGGCAAGTACATCAGACAAGTACAAAGTGCTGTGCAACCCCCCGCCGCGATACGTGTCCCTCTTGAGGACGTGCGGTTTTCCGGGGCCCTGGGCCAAAGGGGAAGCCGGCGTCGACACTGATGAATGATGATTGTTTTGCTTATTTTTATTTTTGTTTTTTTGTTGGCAACCGCAGCCCTCCGCGGTGGCGTCTCAAAAGGTCAGGAAATTGCAAACTGCCAAACGGAACGGAGCCCCGAAAACAGGGGTAAAGAACGACAAAAAAAGGGTAACAATCAAAACAGGCAGCAAGCTCGAACGGGCAGGCGCGGGGAAAGCTCAACGCCACAACACCATCGAAATAGTTACGGAAAGGAGCAACTGGAAGGGAACACGTGAATTGACGTGAAACATTGCCCACCCATCCAGTGCAGGTTGCACTCGTTTACGAGCACATACGCACACACATACACACGCGTACATGCTGGGAGTACAAATAGCTTTTCACTTAGCTCATTCCGAAAAATTGCTTTTAGAGGATGTAGTGAGGAACGGGGAGCGGGGAGGGAGGGAGGGGGGGGGGTGAATAGGGGCTCGAGAGGGCAACACAGAGCACCAAGGCGAGTGGTGCAAGTGTCACAAGTCGACAACTTTTACCCCACTAGCGTTTGGTGCGGCCTGTGATAGTGGAGGGCCAGCGCGTTTACAACAACGACTTGAAGGTTGTTGTCGTTTGGGTGTGTGCGCTGAAAGTTTGACAAAAGTGTGCTGCATGCAATGATATTTATGTGTGAGTGTGTGTGTGTGTGTGTGTGGCTCGCGCTATTAACTGATTTTCTAACAGTGGTTCCTTCTTTATTTTAAGCCAGAAAGCTGAAATTTTTACTCTGTCAGAATATCCATCATCCCGGAGGCATATTCAGCAATTGTATTGAACCAAAGATGCGCTTTAAAATGGGTTTGTTCAATAAGTTCAAATACAATTTTTCATCGTTGTGTAGCTTTGTACCAGGTACACTTAGTGTCACGGTATTGATGTCAGTTTTAGTCCCATATACACACTAACCTTGCAACAAAATGTCAACTTGCTGTCACAGGTTGTTTGTTGACTAAGCACGCTGAAAAAGTACCGCGCTATCGTAGTAAAACTGTCTGCGAAAGGTGAGCAAACCAGTGATATATTCCGGCGGTTGAAACAACATGGGATGAAGCGGAATTTCATTTACACCAGGTCCTCCCATCCCTAATACACATCCCAAGATACCAAAACGCCGTGTCAGTGATGGGTTTGGGCGATGTATGCAAACGTGGGAAGCTCCCACTGGTATTCCTAGCGAAAAACGTGAAAATCAATGTTGCGTGTACTACAAGGCTGAGGTTCTGGAGAAGGTTGTGGCCCCAGTACTTCAGGAACTGTACGGGAAGGCTCATTACGTCTTTCAACAGGACGGTGCACCGGCCCACACGGCGAATATCGTCCAAGCGTGATGTCGAGGCAATTTGACTGATTTTCTTGATAAGACTTTGTAGCCTCTCAGCTACCGCGATCCCAACCCACCGGACTTTTATGTATGGTCATGTATGTTGGTCAAGCAGAGCGAACATAAAGAGCACACTATTGAGCAATTTAAGAAGGTTATTCCAAGTTCTGGGACGAGATGACGATGGACCCAGGTGCGTGTTGCGTGCGATTCTTTCAAGAAGCTTCCATAGGAATTGACTTGAAAAATTCTATCTTGTTTATTCATTTTTAATCACATTTTGTAAGTGTATCGACAGGACAACGGCATCAGTTGTTTACGGAACGTCATCACGCTTAAGGCAACCTTCGCACTTGATATCACAAGTGCGGCACTCAATATCACAACTGCAGTGTTGCGGATTCAAGCAAGTATTCAACTACATGCGTTTAAACGGATTCAGGTCAATAGACAGCTTATTGTTTGTTTACAAGGTTTAAAGAAAAAATCGACAGTAATTTTTCACGTAAATTCACAATTATAAGGGACGAACACTTTACCTAACTCGGCACTTTCGATTTTCAGATGTGTGCATTGCTTTGAACACGTTTACAGCCGGTGGTTAAATGATTGCTTCGAGCCGCAAAACCCGTTGTGTATCGTGCTTGTGATATCAAGTGCGAAGGTTGCCTTAAACGTGATGACGTTCCGTAAACAACTGATGCCGTTGTCCTGTCAATTGCTGCAGATGCGTGAAATGTTGCTACGGTTGCGAAATCAAGTAAAAACCCCTGTAAAACAGCTGGCTTATATCGTGAAAGCGCTTCCAGTGCTGGTGCCTTACGGAATTGAACTAGAGTGTATAAACACGACCTTAATTATTACTCACTGTTACTCATTTTGCAATTTAATTTCATTATCAGCACTACAGTGACATGATTGTTCGGATTCAAGTTTTAATGAAAGTGAAAGAGAGAGAGAGAGAGAGAGGAGAGGGAGAGAGAGAGAGAGAGAGAGAGAGAGAGAGAGAGAGAGAGAAAAAAAACAACAGGTGAGCTAGCTAGATTTGTTGAAATTCCTTCGTTTCATGTTTTTCACCACCAAGTTCGTGCTACCGATGGAGTGCAAACATTGATTTCTGCTCGTGCTGTAACATACCGCTGCTGAGGATTGAAAGCTAGCAAGCAACGAAACGCAAAACAAAACAAAAAAAAACCAAACGCACAATGACGAGAAATCGTTTGCCCTAAATATTCATCGCATATTTGCTGAAATATCTGCCTTCGTATCCGTTTCGGGCGCACCGTTACAACACACACACACACACACACGCCGTCGAAATAAAACATCACCAAACATGATATTCGCGCGCGCGCCTCCCGACTGTTGATACAGTGCCCCGGCGTACCGTGTTGTACGCGAGCGTCCCCAAACGGTCGGCGCGGGAATGTGTCTGCCTTTTCGAGCGTTTTTTCCACCCCCTTGGAATGCTGGTAAACAAAACCTACACACGCACGCGTTCAAAAGACAGCGGCGCTACGTGAAAGGCGCAGCGAATGAAAGAATGAATGAACGGCTGTGGGTGGAAAAGTGTACGCGCGGGGAGGAGGTGGGGTGGTCCGCGAATAAAAACCATGCGAAAAATCAGAAAAAAAAGCGGCACACCAAGCGACGAACGGTACGGAGCGAGGCATGAATTTTGATTCGCGTCGAAGAGTTCCCGCTCTTCCCACGCCGCTTGCGTGCTGATTCCATATTCATAAATTAAAAAATAAGTTAAAAGCGAGTGGCATCACGTGTGTGTGTGTATGTGTGTGTATGACCAGCTGCTCACTCGTCGATTTGTGTTTTGCCCAGCAAACGAGCAACATTCCCATGGTGCCGAATGGAGACGAAGCTTTCGACAAAACTCGGCAGCCCGGTAATTCGTTTTGTATGTTGGAGTTGAAGAGCAGCAAAAAACAGCAAAAACATTGACAGTGAGGTAGCACACACGGATCACCAACACATCATCGGCCGCCTGGGCAGTGATTTTGTGTGAACTGTTTGCACGCAAAAAACGGGGTGCTCGTCGATGCTGGCTGGAGCCCGGTTCGATCGGAACGGCGTACTGCCTAAATCGTACCATGTCTTCAATGGCTGATGTACACCCACACATACACACACCCCGGGCATTCCAATTTCAGCGAAGAGGTGTCTATATTTCCAATCTTCCCTATCACAAGCGGGGATGTTTTGGTTTGCGAGGGGGGGGGGGGGATGGGATAACCAACGCCTAAAAACCGATCGGGATGAGACATTTGGTAAATTTGATCGAGACAAAAATTGCTGGAACGGGCTCGCACGGGTTTGCACGGGATATCGATTCCATTTCCATTTCCGGGGAAGGCTTACCTGTGATGCCATATCCCTCCACTGCCCACGTCCCCCTCCGTCCCTCTTGCTGGAACAACACACGGAGGTCAGGGCACGAATCAGCGTGAGCCATCATCCACTGTCCGTGGGGCTAAATATTGACATAACAAACTTCGGCGAAGCTTTTGGTTGGTCGATTTGGCCCACACACCTCCCAGGCCCGGGCCTCACTCATGTAGAGCTGTGATAGATTTGTGTCTGTGTGTGTGTGTGTGTGTGTATGTTTTTGGTTCACTTTGTTTAGAAAAATAAAAGGATTAACTGTATTGCTTTCAGCAATATATCGGCAGCTGGATATGGCGCCTACAGGTATGCAATGTAGGGCATGGGGTCGGGCTGCAGTGGTTTCAAAAGCAATGAGCATCGTTGGCACATTGACGCAAACAGTTGCAAACCAATCGCTCTTAAAGGGAGTTTGTAACGTACTCCTGAAGGGCTGTCGTTTGCACCATCTGGGCGCCTAAATTTATGCAACTTTTTATACAATGTTCTAAGTCCAAAGTTAGACATAGTATATAACTTTATTCTTAGTACTCAATGGACATCACGTGTAGTTGAACATTCATTATATTTGAATTAATTTTATTTTTGATCTTAATTTACCTTTTTTTCATCAGCCCTACTAAAACACTAATAATTTGGCCTAATTTAAGCACGACGTCCAAGAAAATAGTACTTTATTTTTAAGTAATGGGGTGCAAGTGCTGTAGTCATAACACTCACTAAATTATTTTTTTTTGCATATTACTGTCATTGGAGTATTGCTAGCATTAACACTGATTTCTAACAAATATGGAGCGTCAATCTCGCTAGCTAGGAGTTGAGCATTGAAAGTAACTTGGGCTGCTTGTCTCCTATAATGTAAGGGTTGTAACCCAGATAAAGAGCAACGGTCGCGGTAGCTTATATTATTATTATTAGAAGGACCTCCAAGTCGCATAATAATAGTGAACCTGAAATTCATCAATCCAAGCTGCAGATTACTGAATTAAACTCTAGAATTGAGCGAACTAGCGATGATTAGACTTCTTCCAGGCACATCAGATATTTAAAGTCTGTAGCGTTCCTCATTACGAAACCAAGCATTCGGATTCACCTTGTCTATCACGGGCTTGTAATGGTCATGAAACGTAAGAATACTGTCATGAATGGTGCCAAGGTCACGAGTGTCACTTTTACATTGTAGCATATCTGCTCTACAGAATTCTAATATGTTCAATACGCAGCTGACAGGCAAATGTGTACAAACAAACAGAGCTTACTTAATAATAGCTCGAATAAGTCTCAATAAATCCACCAGATGGCGCTACAACATACGGAAAAGGATGAAAATACGAGACAGCTAGATCTTCTCCGTTACTGCCAACTAGGAGGCAGTTTGACTGCAATCAAGGCTCATGGAGTACAACGCGCCATCGCAAATAGTTAGTAGCATAAGCAAATTTTAAACTGATCCTCGAAAACTTGTAATACGCAAGTGCCAGTTCTACGAAGATCCAATACGCTAATCAAATAAATGGATTGTTTCCAGACAAAACAATGATAGCAACACACCCGAAAGAGTTCAGACAGAACTGTAAATGTCTGTCGCTGTCGAATGCTACTGACCATGACCAGTATATTCCCGGTTTGCTGGCACAAGTTTCGGGTTTTCGGGCTGTTCGATCAACAGCCCAAGGATATTTTTGCGAGGTGCTGCCCTCTGCAAGTGGAGATTTAAACTACCTGCGCTGCCTGCTCACAACATGGTCTGTATAGCTCGGTTTACGCTGTCACTCGGGTACAGTCTATTATTTGTTTACTTTGCCTTGTTTTCGTGCAAACACACAGCTTAGAGAGGGTAGAAAAACATTTAACAATTGGAACATTTTGTACATTGTAACCATAAGCAGGAGCAGTTTATGCATTCTAACCCAAGGCAGAAACCGTATAAACATGAACACTTAAAATACGAACATAATGACAAGAGCTATGTCCTGCCTACCTCTATCGACTTCTCATTTAAAGCGTTTGAATATATCCAATTACCCAAGGTGAGGCCTCTAAATTCTATTGTTTAGGTAAGGGAACCCTCTTAAGGGTTTCTATGATCGCCTGGACGATAAGTGTCAAGCCTGGACGGCCGATCAAGTTCTACCCATTCCGCAAAACGATGGCATTCCTTACCGGATTTTCCTAGTCACTTTCGAATGTGAACATTGTTTTTCACCGCGCACAACTTGGAAACCCCTGTTTGAAGGCCACCCTGGGCAGCGTGAGTTCAAAGTTACTATAACGTGCTAGTGGGTGGTTGTCAAGGCTATAAAACACACTAAGGGATGCTTCTTGCGTGAAACACTAACACCGCTGCATTTTTCGACACACGGTTTTAAGAGATTTGACGCACACCAATCAGTAAAGATATTTTATTAATTTTACTTTCTATTGCACCCATTACTGTTGTTTCCTAATCTAAAGATTTGGCCGTCAACAGCGTACAGAAGCATTTTTTTGTCTACTATAAGTAGTTGAAATTCATCAATAAATTATATAAACAGCAAAGGAGCTGGCTGAAAATACGACCGAAGTCGTAATAATGTTAATTTAGATAAATAAACAAGGAGCCCAAATTACTGCTCTGAGAGACACCCGATGTAAATAAATAATTGTAAATAATATGTTAAAAAGATAGATAAATAAATAATATGGACAAAAAACTCTTATACATTACCTTCCATGATCATGTAAATCATAAGGAGCGAATTAGGCAATTCTCATTATTTTATTGTACCATAAAGAGAGAAAAAAATACAATCTCATGGAAAGAATTCAACGGAAATACGATATTTTATTTCTTTACCTAAATTGTTCATTCATTCAATAATTGATCTTATTAATAATTGATGAAAAATTAATAAAGCTACAACTTTAATCTCAGCAAAAAGATTATCCTAATTCATAATTCCTTATAATTCATCAAAACGGTTTACTTACGTTTTGTTCGAATGAGATTAGCCGATCATCGGCCTCACGGATGTTTTGAGATTTACGTGCATCTTCGGAGTGTTTCACAACCATTTCATAATTAATTTAATTTAATTAACAGCTTTACGCTGGCTCGGAGCAAAATTCTTCTCGCAATGCCCAGCAAACCAGAACCATACCATAGCATACCTTTAGGCGCACAGTCCACTAGCCAATTCTGCGCGCCTCAAGCGCGCCTTTAATTATGCAATGGAATGTAAAATTCACCAATCAATATCTTTTCTTACGGCACAGTTTTGCTGTAAGCTCGGCACAATGGCCACCAGGAGCACACGGGCGAGCAATTCAACTGTTGCCCTTAAAAGCGGGCTTAAAACCCCGTGCCGGCCGTGGGGGTGAGCCGGACTAGCGCTAATTAATTACCACGAGCGGCATGATCCGCTTACCGGCAGGCCCCACCTATCCTCCAGGGTGTGCCGGGCCGGGACCGTCTTAGACGACATTCTAAAGGCGCAGCAGTTTCGTTTCTTTTTTGTTACCGCTCGGTTCGCTTCGCAACGGCCGTTGCGTGATTGGGTATTTATTGTTTCGCTTTTCTGGTTCCGCTCGTTGCCGCTCGGAGGCGGGATAAGGTGCACTTGGCTTCGCCCTTTTGCAGCTGGGATTTTGGGTGATCGGTGTCGTCACGGCCAGTTGAAGCAAACGTTTCGCAAAACGAACCTGTGCGGGAGCCCGGGTAGCTGTCATAGCTGGCTGGTAGTCGATCTTCTCCATGCACCAGAAAGCTGAAGCACATACTCACAGCGTCGCAATCGGTGCGGCAAGCTTGTCACGCTGTCATGTTTTTTTTTCCTTCATTTGCCGCCCCCTGTTTCGTCGATGTACGGTTTGGCACGTTAAATTTATATCTATCGTCATCTGTCATGCAGATCGAACTAGCGCTTTTATAGCTCTCTTCGGCTGCTCGACTTCGTTCCGCCGTTGGTAGTTTGGTTTGCGCCAGCCGTGTCATGTGGCGTGCGCAGAGTGCCAAACGTGCAAAAACGCTCCCGCTGGTTAAATGCCATGCCCTACAGCAGCAAGGAGGGCCCTACACTCCGATGACGCTTCGGCAAATATAGTGGGGAAATAAAATACGGATGCAAAATCCATCGGACGTGACAGTGCGATGCCGCACGCGCCACGAGCCCGGGCACCGGGCGACCTCGGGGGGGGGGGGGGGGGGGTGAGCTTCCTGGGCTGGTGGCCTGGTTGAGTTTATGTTTGAGTCGTGCGAGGCTCCAGTTTCCCTCCGCTGTACGCTGGGCTGACAGAGATTTGTGACTTCCGGTGGAATCGCGCAACCCGCCAAAGGGATACGACCCCAACAAGAGCCGGATAATGAAGCGGGGGCCTCGCTAAGGAAAGGAAAAATAATATCCCGCGAAGCGTGTAAAGCGTGCGTCCTCCCAAGGAGAGAAAGTTGCTTAACGTCATTTCGGGCGCTGGTGTGTGTCTGCTAGAATGGTGGGAAGTTTTCGCGTACCGCGGGGACGCTTGTGGCCAGTAGTCCCGGGAATTGCAGCCGAGGGTTGACTCTGCAGGGGTTTTTACTGTGCGCCAGAGGTCGATTCACAGGTTAACAGGAGATCATTTTTGATGGAGTGTCGGGAAACAGGAATGTTTGTGGTACTCCAAACGCCTAAATTTCTACATTGAAGAATAGAGCTACGAAACGAAATGAGAAAGTTTAATTTGTTTATATATTTCACATACTTTTAGGCGCTATAAAGTTTCAAGCTACTGTACGTCGGGTTTATCAACGCAATTGAAAGCTTTATTCGAGTTGCGTAATGTAAACGCCTCAAAGAATGTAGATGTAAATGTTGTTTTCAAATATTTTTTAGACATTTGTTTGCAATAACTCCGTTCTATTCACAGTGCATTAATCAATTATTAAAACATAACACTGTTGCATACCTTAAGGCGTTAAACGATTGTGCTGGAATGCAGTCCAGCTGCAGGCCTTTCGGACACTTTGCTGTGCTTTTTGTTAACGCCTAAAGTTATGCAATGCTGAGTGCTTGTGTTAGAGTCGTCCTTTAGTATGTGACATCAGTGCACATTGGGCAAACGCCTGTATAAAACTCGAAAAACCAACTTCATCGCAGGTTAACACCATAATCATTTTCTTAAAATAGATACTTAAACTTAGTTGAAACCAAAATATTTCACGTTTTTATCTTAAACTTACTGAGATATAGGCCATCAAAGTGTAAACTTTGTGTTTTTTGTCCCAAATTTGAGCTATTTTTCGACCGAACATAAACCATCATATTTTAGTATATGATGGTTAGATTTTGATAATTAATGTGTCATTGGAAAGGTTTTTTGTCATACTTTGATGTAATGTCTGAATATTTTGCAAAAACTTGTTGTTAAAGTTCATTAATGATTGAAAACCAAACATCACTGCCGAATTTTTGGATATTTTCATTTTGGAGAGTAATTTTTTTTATGATTCGACTCGATTTCACTCGTGTGTCGTATATCATAGGAAAGATTAACATTTCTACGTTTTGACGTTGAAATTAGCTGCGACCATCTGCGACCCCGAAAATTATTAAACTTTTTCTTGAAAATAGCGCGAGCGATTTTGACGAGTTGTTGTATGAGCCATTAACCACCAGTATCCAACTACCTGTCATAAACGAGCATTTGAAACAAACAGGCAAAAAACAAAGCTGAAGAGAGGAAAAACAGTTTAAAAAAGGTCGTAAGATAGGAATCAGCTCTTTTCCAAACAAACCATTAAAAAACACAACTTTTTTAGTGCGTAATACTTTAAAAATTCATGTTCAGTCAGAAACTTGTTGCACCTTCGTTTTAATTCCTAACACTTACTGTTGATGCTGTTAACTGATACGCGAAAACTGCAATAGCATGAGGAATTGATTTTCATCCCGGCGTTTGTATGGCCGTTGCCCACTGTGCAGTGGATCTCTGCAACCTGTCTGCAAAGCATATGCTCAGGATCAGGATAAATTCAGTGGAGGGGGTGAACATCACAAATGTTTGCATACGTTTAGGCGCTACGCAGCCAACACCACCTTACATTTCTCAGCAGTATCAGCCCGACAGGAAGCATCTTTATGCTGTTTTAAGACCTCACTGAGTGGGGCCGGTAACTGCCACCAGTAGCGAAATAAGGTGCCCATTAATTCACGTCTGCTGCTGCGTGTGTGGCTTCAAGTGTCGCATTTTTATTGAAAAATATCCCATCTGTGGCAGCTCCGGCGCGAACCCCTGTAAACTTCACTCGGCGTCTGGCAAGCAAGCATCGCCCCTCCCATCGACCGGCTTTAACCACCACCATCGCTAGCTAGAACAATTTTGATAAGCTAGCCGAATCGCACAACTTTTGCACCGCTGGAAGCTCGAAGGTGCCAAGATTTATCATCCCGGGCAAGTCGGGCAACTTTTCCACACCTTGCGCCCTGTTGGCCCGTATGCCTCCCGCACGATGTTAAGACGACGCACTGGCGCACCTTCGCGCCCAGCAGTGCAGTGCACACACATTCGCCCACACACACACACACACATGGTTCTACCCTCCTGCTGGCGTGTTCTCTAGGGTTGACGAAGCCAATGCTCGGCGCGACCACCGGCATCGCCCCGCCCCAAACCTGGCCCCTCGGGTTGCACCGGTTGCAGTTTCGTGAAAAATGGCACGATTTATATTTCCTTTAATTTTAATTTCGCCATAAATTCAGCTGCACGAAGACACGCGCCACCACCGCGGTACCGCTGACTGTCCACCCACCCAAGCACCTTCCAGCACCAGTGAGCGCTTCCCGGCTGCCGTTCCGGCACGGCTGAACGAAAGCGAAAGCGAAAAGATCAAGAAACATTCCCCGGGACGGTACGAACGAAGCGCACCAACCGTCGAGTACGAGGACAGCACCAGCGCCCACAAATGGCCGGCATGAATCAGCCGGAAAATGAGCGCAAAATGAAATCGAACCACCCCGCAAAGCACGCGAAACCGGGCGTATGGAGCACCATTATAAATCACACACACACACATACATTTACACCGAAAGTTGGGCCAATGTGTTGCCAGGAGCATGCTAATGTGTCTGCGACTTTTGACGGTGTTATCCCTGGGAGAGAAAGTCGGGAAAGCGCAAAGCCAAACAGTACTCGAAATAATATTTTCGAGCAGTTTTTTTTAAATTGATTTTTGGTTTTTTTTTTAATTTACTTTTTCCATCATTGCACATGAATCGAAAAAAAATCGAGCAGTTTTATCGTCGAGCTTGAATTTGAACATAAAAAAAACCGAAATAAATCGACAAACAAAATTTGCAAGAAAATTCAAGTGCCTTAAGGGTTCCGGGCCCGGCGGTGGCCCCAGTGGCAACGGTGTGTCTCCATGCCAGAGATAGAACGAGTGGCGTCTTTTCCGGGCTACACACACACACACACACAGCAACACAAAACTCAGACAAAACAGAAAACAGCGACGGTATCCGTGCCCAAAGTGGTTGCGAAAGCGAGCGAACGGAAACGAACCCGCGGCAGCCAGCGAGTTACATCAAGTTTATTTATGTAAGCCATGTCGCGGTGTGCGGGCGGCCACCATAATTCACTCTGTCATCGTACGCGCTAAAGCACCATGAGAACGGAGGGTAAAGTACCATCCCTCCCAGGCTGCAACGTGTTGCTCGAACAGAGCAAAAAAAGAAAACAAAAATCGGCAAACAACATGAAGAAAACATCGCAACAGAAAAAAAGCAAACAAAAACAACCATTCACCCGGCCAATTAAGCGGTGCCGTGGGTACGGACCAAAGCCGGTGGCGGGGCAACTAATTCGGATTAGAATTGTGTACGTCAGCGGATGGAGCGGGGATGGATGCGGCGGTGGTGGTGGCATGACTTAGCCCCCCCCCTCCCCTTTTCGGTAACCATTAATCTGCAGCGCGAGTCGATTATCGGACTGTATATACGCGTGCGGGTATGGGTGTGCCTCTGGCTTATTCCACCTGTGGCGCGGCGCGGAGTCGCGGAGGAGAAGTTTTGTACCGTCGATGTAAGGGCTTTCGTTATCGTCCAAGATCAAATCGGTGCTGGCGAAGCAGTTTTCTTCGCACATGGGCGTCGATGGCATAAGAGCGTTGATGCGTTGATCCTTGAAACCAAAGCTGTGGCAGGTTTCAGTCGTAAATAAGTCGCTTGATAGCACTTTCGGCTCAGTGATTGTTTTGTGTGTGTGTGGCGGCTACCATGAAAGGTACAGTTTATTATTGTATGATTAGCGTCAAAGTGTGTGATCGGAATTAGATAAGGAGTTATGAAGTACATTTTGTGTAGCTATTATCCTGTTTTATTGTTAGAACGGTGGGTTTGGTTTTTTTTTCAATGGGGAAGCAAATCGTTTTGGAATATAATGTCTAGTGCCGTGACCAGGATTTGCGTTTTTAAACGGGTTTTTGAATATAACTTCATGCCTTAACACGTGTTGGAAGATAAATTTGATACCCTTACCCTTACGCCGAGCACGAAAACAAGTAAACTAAGCAAACAAGAGTTGGTGCCGTGACCAGGATTGAAGACTAGCGGACATAAAAGAATGTGCAATTGTCGAGTGAATATCATTTCTCAAAAGCCATGCCTGGCACTACAAAGCTCGTGCAACCATTATGACAGCCCAGTAGCCTCTCTCTCTCTCTCACACACACACACACTTTCTCTCAGAAATAAGTAACGGTGCCGTGACTAGGATACAATGTTTCCACTAGCAGCATTGGGAAGCAGCTTTCCCTTTTCTAGCGAGCGAGCGAAAGCAGGGCAGCCGGAAGCGGAAGCAGTAGCAGGAAGCGCTAGCGGCTCGGTGGAAAATGCTGCGAAAATTAGCTACTTCCGATTCTACCCTCACCCTCCCCCCCCCCCCCCCCCCTTCTATCCACGCACCCGAAGGTCGTGCCTTGCCATTTGCCACGGGTCAAACGACAAAATTGCAAAACAAAATCCTCCGCCGCATTTTGCTGCCAGTTCCCGCTGCTGCCCGTTTGCCATTTGCTCGCCCCATGTTGGACCGAAGCCGGCACCCCGTTTGCCCAGCACTGTGCAAAGTTCCGGCTGTGGTTGTTTGTTTCTTCGCGAATCAAAATGGACCAGTGAAATGAAAGCGAAGTAAAAAAAAGAAGAGAAAAGCACACGTACAAACGCATCCCAAATGGCGGAAAAGGGAATGAAATAAAAATAATAAAAATAAGCCCATCGGTTCGCTCGGTCCGCTTCAAAGTCAGTGTGTGTGTGTGTGTGTGTATGTGCTCTTCCCGCTCTGGTCGGTCAAAGGCAACAGAGGCGGCAAAGTAGAGCAGCGAAAAAATAAAGAAGGAAAAACAACCGAAATGGAAACGGCGAGTGTAAAAACGAAACATCAACAAGCCCCTGCAACAGCACGGTCACAGCGCTGGAAAGCCAATGGGCCGGTGCGAGCGATCGCTTCGAACGGGACGGTCGGATGGGTTTTATCGTCTCGTGTGATTCGTGACTGCTGCCCGCCCGTGATGGATCCCGAAGAAAAACAGGGGCGCGATTTATTGTGTGCTGGGAAAATTGCCGGCCCTTGCGCGCGTTCTCTCTCTCTCTTTCTGTGCTATTTTATGGATGAAGTTGTTTCGCTGAAGCGTTTTAAAATTAGCAATAAGCATAAACGGCCCACTCGGTTTTTGCGGCTGCAGGAGGTGAAACTGGTGGCAGCTGGCTGGTGGTAATGCCAATGGTGCGCCGCCCGAGGGTCGTTAGAATGCCAATCATTCGTCGAAATCGATCTCGTACCACCTCCGGGTCGGCCATCAATGCCGACGGGCAAGAGGCAAGCATGAAGGGTGAAGAAAAGGAGAAGAGCGCAATCAGTCAAACGGTTTTGCTCCAACACGTGCGTTTGTGTGTGTGTGTGTGTGTGTGTGAATTTTGCCCTTCGATTTTGGATTTTTTTTCCTCCAAGGAGACTTTGCAACGCAAGAACTGCTGCAAGTGGAAGCTGCCGGGGAGGATGTAAAATGGCCGCACGGGAAAGGGATCTCGCGGCAAGCGACAAACAGTGGGCCCCAAGGGGTGGATGGAAATCTAAAATAAAAACCAAACACACACACACACACACACACCGGCACAAGTGTAAGAAAATAATTTGCAATCAGACGTTTCGTTAGGGTCGGCAGTGGTGCTTTTTGTCGTTGTTTGTGTGGGGTTTGTGGGAAGGGGGAAAAAGAGACAGAGGAAGCGACGGTTAGGTGTAGGCGTGAGCGACAAACTTGCCCTTTAACACGAAAGCCACCCGGGCCGTTCAGCGCTGGCTGGGGCGCGTCAAACAGGAAGCAGTTGCGGGGCGGGTCAGCTGAAGCGTTATTAATTGATTGGTTTGGTGGGGTTTTGGCCCGAAGCCGGGGGAAACTGGGAAGAAAGAGCTGTTGTATGGTTGCCTAATCGCCAAGGCGTTGACACTGGCGTAATGCAAATTGCATACTTAAGGCGCACTGTGGTTGAAAATTAGATAGCAAGACAGGGAGCCTAATGTACCCCCCAAAAGTATGCAATGCGGGTTGACAAATTGGTGCTGAACTAAGCATGCCACGGTTTGTTGGGTGTGGGAAAAGGAGCGTTTTTAATCAAATAAAATTGCTTTTATTAAATTTCACACCCCGGCCTGCGGAGGCTTCTGTATCGAATTACTGTCGCTAAAAACAGGTCCATGTCACCAGATCCACTCATACCGGCCGACCGATACATGGTACGGTGAGCGTTTTAACAGCCAGCCGGGCAGCTTACCAGACCAGAACAAAAGCCAGTAAGCGTATGCATGGGCAGCAAAAGTCAGCAAACGTTGGCAATAGCGCAACAAAAAAAAAAAAAAAAAAACAATGCACAAAAACAAATTCACGCTAGATTACACACAATCGCATAAAAAAGGGATACCGCGCGAGGGAATAAAAAAGGGTTCACCCCAAGAGTGGGCGGTCAGGTCAAACCTCTCACCGGGACCCCCCGGGATGGGGACGCGTAGAATGACCGGGCGGAGCATGATAAAAAGTTAAATGGTTTTTCATTGCCATAATAATCCAATTCACACGCCCCGTCCCATCGGGCTGTTGCATCACCCGGACCCGAACCCGACGAGAATAGTAATTGAAACGGAGCACACACATACATGTAAGAGTGTGTGTGCTTTTTGCAGGAATGTTCTTTCCCCGAGGGGTGCCTGAGACCGATAGCAGCGATGCCCGTGCTCGTGTAAACCGTATTCACTGCAACCTCCCCACCAGTGCGGTGGATCCGGTTCGAAGGACCAAAACGCAGCTTCACGCGTGGCGTGCAAAATGGCGGCACGAGTTTTATTTAACGAGTCGCTTTGCAAAGGGAAGAAGAAGGGTGCAAAGAGAGAGAGAGAGAGAGAGAGAGAAAGAGAGAGAAAGAGAGAGGCGATATTGAGCCCCCAAGGTCCTCGAGATGTAAAAATACCACCCAACTCCCCCCCCCCTTCCTCCCCCTCTCACCCCTTTCACCAGTATCAGCAGTTCTGTGCGCAAACGTAATTAAAATCATATCGCGCGTAGCAAAAGCCTTTCCGGGAAAAATCGAACCAAGCAAGGGCCGCCCGGTTTGGCACAGCACTCACGCACTCGCCTCGCCTAGCCAAACCGTTGGATGCATCCTTCGCACCCGTCGCCCCATTCCTCATCCCGGGCTTTGCCCCTTGAAGCAGACCGTATGTATGTGCTCAAGACAGCGGCGGCGGTCGTGCGTTTTTACTGCCTATGCTCATTAACTCGTATCATGTGTCCTAAATCGACACGACCCTTCCTCCCCATGTACACCAAACTCCCTCCCCCCCCCCCCCTTCACGTCCCTGGTGCTCCAGTTGACAGCGGAGTGCCGGCGCGCAGCGAGAGCCTAATGGATTTTGCAAAGTAAGTTATAAAAAGAGAAAATATTGACGCTGCCTCACCTTTGCCCTGGGCACTGGGCCGCGCTCAAGTGCAAACGGAAAGACATCAGAAGACGTCGGGCCGCCGGGTTCCCTACGAGACTGTGGTGCCGCGGGATTGGTGGGGACAGGACAGCATAAGCACTACGGCCCGCGCGATATGCGAGTGGAAAAGAAGTAACAAAAGAAAGGTAAAAAAAAAGAAGGAAAACGACCACAAAATCCACCACGCAGCATCGACGATGGGATAAGAAGATTGGCAATGGCAAGCCACTTCCCCTTCCCCCTCCCCCCTCCATCAGAAATGCGCACAAACCGGCCACCCACTGGAGGGCTCATGTTTAAGGTGCGAGCGAGCATCGTTTATCGCTTATTTTACGACGTGCCGGGGTACCAAGCGCGCCCGAAACAAACTGTCCCGGCGCCCCATGAAAGCGAAATTTATGCACACACAGCCCTCCTGTCCTACCCTAGACCCCCCCTCCTTCTAGCCACTTTGGGGTGGCAAAACAGAGCACCCTGCGCCGGGCTTAGTGTTTGTTGGAGCTTTTTTCCTTTTGGGTTGTTGTTTCGCTCACCCTCGCTGCTCCGTTGCTGCACTCTTTGCTGGTGTGTTTTTGTTTGTACTGCTGTTTTCCCCTCTCAATCCTCCTACCTTCCCCTCTTGATAGAATGTCATTTTGGAAGGGGGGGGGGGGGGGGGAGTGGGCCGCGCCAAACCACCGAAACATGTGTTTTAAAGCTTATTCGATAGCGATGGCAGCGGTAAGGTAAATCGAACGAGGTGGAAATCGCGTTACTTGAACGGAGCGGGGAGCGGAGTGGAGACAGCGAGAGAGTGAGGAAATTGAATGGAACATATATATCCCTCTCTGCACTCACGCTTATCCTTATCATCAAACAAACAGGGTTTTTTTCCTTTATTATTATTTTTTTTACTCAACACAGCACGGCTCTATCATTGATATCAATGATAGAGCACCGAACCCGTGCTTTGTTTGCCAAGGAGTCTATCAATGAGGGCAGGGGGGGGGGGGGGCAAGGGGGATTGGGTTTAAAAGTGGCAAAACTGTGTGGGTAAAGCTGAGAAAAAATGGGAAATAAACACACCACGCAACGGTACAAAGGAGTCTACGAGGTTCGGTTCGTGCGTGTCGTTTGTAGCATATTTGGTTGACATTCGAAAACGGAGCGTTTCCGATTGCCAAGCTGTTGAGGCTAGGAACCAGGGTTACTGGCCGCGGGGCAGGGTAAGGCCTAATAGAGTGCCGACATTCATGGCAATCACATTGTTGCATGATTTAGTTCCGAGTACCGAACGTGCAACAAAACGACGGACGAAAACGGCTGGTTCGGTTTTCGAATAAGAAAGCGTGTTTACGTTAGGTGCTTCGTTTCTAGCGACGCCTTAATGTATACTACGCCTTCGCCTGCTCTGGCTGAGCGGTGCAAAGTTCGATTGGTTTTGAACGTTTACCCGTTGCTCATGGTTAAACGTTCTGTAAGCGCGACAAACACACATCATTTCAGCAACAGGTACGGTAATATTCGAAGACAGCACTGAGAAAACACTTTCCCCTTTAACAATGGTACACACGATTCCTATAGTCGTGGTATTGTGTTCCCTTAGTGGTGGTAGTCAAAGAAACCCGACAAACTGTGTTAATAAAGCTTAATTCTGATGCTGTATTCACATGAACAGCGAGGAATACTGCAATAATATCAAATTTTATGGTAAGAAATAAGCGATATTGATTGACGAATATACTAACTATGGCAGGGGAAAGCGGTGCAAAATGGTCATGTTAAGCAGCTTACTGAATATTCCTTCGAATACGCAACAAAACACAATTATTCTTACATTATGATATGCCTCCACCATTTATCTATGGCTTAAAATTGCCACATAACATGAAAATGACTTAAAAACATGGAAAAAGTGTTAAATGAGTGTTGACGTTTTACGAGAAGCTATTTTGACACGAGGGGCAAAATGGGCATAGCCCTGGGGCAGAACGGGCATACGTAAACAAGCTGTGAAACGTCAAAGCACTGGGGCAATATGGGCCACAACAACTGCGCTTAGGCTATGCTTTTGCGCACGTTTCGTGTAATCCTTAAAATTCTTTCAAAAACATGCTATCAAAATTAAAACAATTTTTACACGTTTACACCTACAAAATGGAAAATTTTGAAGCAGTGCCTGTTATCATTATTGTGGCGACAAATACAACACCATCTCACTAAGCGTCATATGTCAAAAGCATTTACACATTTTGCCCCTGGTGAAGCATTTTTGTATTTTTTTGTTATGTTAGTAAAAATACGCATTCAATCGCCTTGCTTTCTTCTGACAAATTGTATAGAAATTTCATATATTTAAAAATATTTCATGCAAAACTTCAACGCATCCCTGTGACATTGGTTTAAGCTTATTTTCGAAGTGGCAAAAATTGACATCAATGCGTAACTAAATCTTATTTTGCATTTTTCTTGTTTAATTGTTATAACGGGCTATGAAACTTGCATGGTGTTCATAGAGCACTCCAATGAATACATTTTGAGCATTGGAAAGTATCTTTGCAGTGAAATAATGAAGGGTGTTCTTGATTTAAAGTCGTTTTTTTTCACTCACACCTATTTGTTTGATGAATTACTTAATGGGAATTTCTTTCCGTATGTTATTTTGTTGAAAACAATACGAGCAGTCAAAAATATAAGAATAAGAATTTGTTCAGAAGGTTCGGTTTTCACTAATTTAATAACTATAACGCTTATAGGAACATGGCTGTTCGTGAAAAAACAGGCTCTTTGGTAACATTTCAAATTGAGAGAAGCATTGAATTTTAGTAAATTGATGACATTCCGTAGAAGTTTCGATAAACAAATAATAATATCGTTGGTTTTATAGTCATTTACAGCGCTAATAAAAGCATGAGTGTCAATGAGTTTCATGAGTGATTTTATTTTTGACATATTTAACCAAATAATGAATTTTTCGGTCGCTATCTAACGGAATGGCACCATTTAACTTTTAAATTCTTTGTGAAAGACCAAAGAACAAATCACACTAATATGAGCAAAGCAGTTGCTCCTAAATTATTGTATAAAATGCATTTTAGTGCAATACTATCACTACAGGTACGTCTACATTATATAGTTTTAACGCAGTTTTTATTTTATTTGTAGCAAATACTGTTCGTTTATCTTACCTTATGTTCTCATTATTTTGGAAATGTGTTTTTTACTTTACTTTACCAGTGGAATTTATTTCTGCAAAATTCTCAGTGCTGATTCGACCCCAAGGATCTTAGGACTAGTGTTGGGTAAATCTGATTGAGATTTCTGAATTGGAGTGAATCTTTGAAATGATTCAGTGAATCTGAATCTCGGTTGGCAAGATTCATGGAACATGAAAGATCCATGAATCACGAAAGAGGAACGAATCTCAAAGGATTCGTATGTCTCGAAAGAGTCTCGAATCTCTAGGGATTCACGAATCTCAAGGGATTCAAGGGAATCTCCAAATACCCAGAGCTTCTTTTCATTCTTCTTCTTGGCGAAACAACCTACGCCGTCATGCCAGGCTATACAGATATGTTTGTAAGAGTCATTGGAGATTCATCGCTGAAGATTCATATGAATACATCTCAACGAAAGATTCGTGAATCCCAACTCTACTTTGGACATTGGAAGTAAAAGAGCCGACCGAACTTTCGCAGCGAACCATTGTACTGATTGATGGCACGATTAGATGATACAAAAAAGTTGGAGCCTATCTATATTGAAAGGAATTTCCATAGTGAGAAGAGTCGGAAATCGTCTCACGTGCCTCTAATGTTATTATTACATATTACATATTTCCCAAATTACTTTCACACATTATTATACAATACTGAGCATTTGAATCTCAGAAGTATTTGAAGTGCACTAAGAACTTGTTTTTTGCTTTTGTTCTTTACACCTTGAGAGTGAATGTTCAATGTTCTTACTTCGAACCTGTTGCTTCCAGTGCCAAATAAATTCATTACGAACCTAAAGTACGTTGCCATATGCCCTTTTGCATAGCTTCAGGCGCGTAGCGAAACAACAAAGTGGAATTGCTTACGTAAGAGGAAAATAGCAGTACGAAAATAATCAACCTACATCTTCAGGCGCTTTGAGCGGTCTAAGAAGCCTAATTCCAATCTCTCCTTTGCGCGGAAGAAAACGGGCAAAGAAAAGGAAAAATAATATTGCATAGCTTTAGGCGCTCTGCAGAGAGAAAATGAGTTCTAGTGCTAAAAATAAAGTGTATCAAAAATAATGTAAGCATACATTTAGGCGCTTTCAGCTTCGCTGGAAGTTGAATCAAGCACGGACAAAAGAGCGCATCATAAACAATGCAAAGGAAAAGGAAAAATATATCTCGCATTTAACACTTAACCCATCCACAAAGCGTTACACCGATGACATTGAAGCGATTGGGCCATTTGGCGTGTGATGCCTACGGAACACGGCAACCGCAAATAACCGTGCCATATCTTTTGGGTGATAAGCTGGTGTGCCAGCATGCCGATCGTGCATGGTTATCGCTTTTGATTTCGAGCGTGACTGTGACGTTCAATTATCCGGAATGCTGAAAATGCCCCAACCGCCAAGGGAAACCCATTGCTGGGCTGCAAGTGCGGTGGCACGGCGGTGACGCTGTACATACGCTTTACGGTGTATGCATTCTTCTTGGTAAAGCGTCACACAGGGAGAAGGATGGTGGGGGTGCAAGTGGCTTGAATTCTTCGTCACCCACTGTCACCCCGGTGCCGGGTGAAGCGGGCAAGGAATGTGCCAGATGCCTGGCGGCACCCGGCGTGCAATCTGCTGTGCACCAATGTGGCGCCCCGATTGGCCGGCCGGGTTGTAAGTAACCGGGAGTGCGCATGTAATTGGCCGAAGCCGTAAAAGCGTCGAGCGTTGGATGTGTTTCTTTCTTTTTGTCCCCCTTCCCTCCCCCTCTTCCTTTTCTTTAGCCCTTAACGAGTTTGCCTTCTGTAACTGCAAACCTTGCAGCAGTAGCAGCGCAAATCGAGTACTTAAACCTTACCGGGCCGCACAGATAGTTACACCTCCATAAACGAGCTGTTTTATTGCCGGCAGCGATAAGCGCTAGCGAACTGCAGCGCGAACTAGCTGCCACCACGGGAGCACCGCTTTTCTTTTTCTCCCCCCCTTTTGTTGTTGTCTTGTATCCATCTCTATTTGCCCCGTATTGTTGTGCTTGTGCTGCCGAGAGCCGAGTTTCCACTCAAACCGTCTCAAAACCCCTTTCTGTGTTCTTTTCCTTCTGCCCAACCATTTGTCCGCCGAACAATGGTTTAGTAAAGTGTACGGGCAGCTCTAAACAAAACGCCCCCCCCACCCCGTTCGCCACGGTTCTTCCTCCCGGGCAAGGCCGAGGGAGTGCATGAGCGAAGATGAATGAGCAAACATTTATGAAGCATCGAGCTTCATCGAGCCCCCAGTTTGCGTGTAGCCGTCCCTAAGAAAGGGGGTGTTTCTAGCAGCACGAAGAAAAGCCACAGCCTCCTTCCCGCGTACCCCGTGCACGGGGGGGGGGGGGGGGGGGGGGGTGGAGATCTCGAGGCTTTTTGTTAAAACCGTTCGGCCACCGGTCGCTTAAGTGTTTGGGAGCGTTTTACTGCGTTTAGCGCTGCCCGGAGAGTAAAATGGTGAAAAAGAGAAGGGATGGGAGTGGAGGAAGAAAGGAGGGGAGGGGGAGGAGTACCAGAGGTCCATCACACACACACACATACACACACCGACACACAAAAAACTCATATCTCACGGTTCAGCTTGCCCGAAATGAAACTTTCATTAATCTTTCCCCATGATCGGTGCTCGAACGAACGAAACATGTGTGAAGGGGGTGGATTTGTTTGTGTGTGCCTCAAAACCCGTCAGCTCATCGTCCTTCCATTCTCTCGGCCGCAATCGGCCACCCGAGACTATCGTGCCGCAAATCTTCGTTTGTTTCTGGGCCGGCGTGGTTTTTTGTTGTTGTTCCTGCACAAAAAGGCGCCCTTTGTGCGGCGCATTGCCTACATTTAGGCGAGCGGTTTAATAGACTTCAGCCTCTTGCATCGGGGAGAACGGGTGAGGGAGGAGGGGGGAAGGGGGGGGGGGAGGGAACATTTTTGGTGGTCATGTTTGGAGTGAGTTTTGCACACACACACACACACACTCACACAAATACAGGTAGAATGGTTTCGCACCAAGGTGCGTTACCGGAAACGGTACTCGACTTTTGTCGAGCGGTTTCACCATTATGGCTTCGGTCGGTGCAAGAAAAAAAAACACACACACATACACACAACGAGCACACGAATATGGAGCAGCAGCATCTCCAGAGATTAATTTGCAGTTTGATTGTTGACCGAGATGGCAGAGAGGGCCCGAACGAAGGCTGCTGCTGCTGATGATGATGGTGATGCTTCGGATTGATTACTGCTGCCCAATGGAGCAGTCACAATCGTTTTTGCCCTACTCACAGGTCAATGTGTGTGTGTGTGTGTGTGTGTGTGTGTGTGTGTGTGTTTTTTATTATTGTTTTTTTTACCTGTATGCTCTGCTGCTTTTCGCTCAAATTCTGCTTCCCTTCCTTGCTGCTGCTCTTCTCTGCTGTTAAGCTTGTCTGTCCTCCCGAAACCGACGGGAAGTACCAGAACTTTCTGTACCCCTCACCCCCTCCCATCCGCACGAACGAACGAATGGCCAAATGGCCAAGATAACTTGCCGGCCCCATCATCATGAATGGGGCCGAACGCAAACGACTCTCCGTTGCCAACTTTGCCGAATGACTTTGCACTGCACAGGAACATAGTGTGTGTATGTGTGTGTGTGTTTGTGAATGTGTGTTTAAGAGTAACTACTTTTGCCGAGATACAGTGTAAACTGTTTTCAAAACTTGTAGCCCCTCTTGCGCAACGGTTCACCCGTTTTCATCCGTTTTGCATTCCTTTTCCGTTTAAGCGCCTGGATCGGTGTCATCCATCATGCAAAAGCGAATAAAGTTTTCCATTTCAAGTGTGTGTGTGTGAGAGAGAGAGAGAGAGAGGGAGAGAGAGAGAGAGAGAGAAAGAGCAAGGACGGGCTTTTCTTTCCTCATTTCGTGGCCCTTTTGTAAATACCAATTAGTTTTTGTTTTGCAGGTCTTTTTCTTCTTTTTGCCCCTTTTTTGAGGGGCGAATCATCTCATCCGGGTGTGAAATAAATACACACACATACAGACACACACACACACATGCACACACATAATGAGAAAATTGAGCGTGTGTGTGTGTGTGTGTTGTCCATTATGCAACACCATGCAACATGCGCTGTACAAAAGATAAACTTATGCATGTTTTTGTGCTGCTGCCTTTGTTCCCCTGCTCGAGCATTGTTGTAACGCCTCTGTGTGTGTGTGTGTGTGTATGTGCCATTTTGCCTTTGAAGTGGTGTCGCCTGCCGCCGGTAAAGGCGGTAAAGTACACAATGCTTTTAATTATTACATTTACAACCGAACCATGCACACACCTCCATCGGCTCGCGTCGTCTCGTGCTTTTCTCTCGCCCCCTTTCTCCTGCCACACTCCTGTTTCGCATGATCGGTCGGTTTGGTGGTTTTTTTGTTTTGCTTTCTCCCAAGCGCCTCAATGTATGCAAAGCGCAACACATTTGCGAACTTTTAACAGCTTTTAGTACGCAGCAGCAGCGTGCAGCAACGCTGTGTAGTGTGTGGCGTGCCAAATGGTGTCTCGTTACAGTGTGTCGGTGTGTGTGTGTGTGTCGGTGTGAAAACACTGGTTGATCGATGTATGCAGAGCAGGTCCCCTTCTGGCCGTCTGGCTAATAGATTTCTGTACCCATACCGATCCATTTGCAATCTAGCCGCCTGCCCGCGCTAGAAAATACTTGTCGTGTCATGCCGTGCCTAGCGTTTCTTTTCTTTTTCTTTTTTTCTGGGCGAAGAAAAACTTTTGTCCACAGCCCCTCCTCGAGGTCCTCTACGACCATCCCCACTCCCTCCGCGAACCCATTGGAAGGCAGTGGCGGGTTGCAGCAGGAAAGGGGAACGGAGCAGTGCGGCAGACGTTCGTACCCAGCTGCTAGCAATAAATGTATCATTTTATCTCGGTAGCGCGAACCCACCGAACTTGCACATTTGCACACAGTGCACAGCAAGTGTAGGAGGGAAGAGGGTGAGGGGGGGGGGGGGGGAGGGGAGTGAGGGTGAAAGCACTCGTGGCACGTGTACTCACAGCCACCAGCGGTGGAATGGGGTGAAAAATTGTTTATCCTCTTCCACTTAAGCAGCTCACCACCAACCGGGTTCGTTTTTTTTGCTTGCTCTCTCTCTCTCTCTCTCTCTGTTGCTGTCACCCTGTCTCATTCCTCATCTGCTTCTGCCTCTCTTCCCCTTCTTTTGGTGCCATTTTCTCGGCTAGATTTATCACGAGAAACTTTCTGTGTGAGTGTTGTTTTTCTTCTTCTTCTTCTTTTTTTGATCTGCTATTATTTGTTGCGCTTCCTTCCTTTCGCTTCCGTCGCGCCGTTTCGCGGAAGTCAAACCGTTTTCGGCTCAAATCGAATGTGTGTGTGTGTGTGTGTGTGTGTGGGCAGGTGGGAAATTTTCCGCGCGCGCACTTTCCACCTACGACTTGCCCTGTGTGACAACCAACCTCCTGCTCCTTCCCCCTTTCCTTTGACTTCCGGGTGGACGTTCATTTAGCTGTTTGTTTTTGTTGTTACGTTACGCCGGCGGCCCACGGTCCCTGGTCCTTTTGCACCATGCTCGAGTTAAGTGTATCGATGTGAGGCTGGAGAAGTAGACACTGCATGTGTGTGTGTGTGTGTGTGAGAGAGAGAGAGAGAGAGAGAGAGAGAGAGAGAAAGACTGATGAGAAATGGCAGGCCTCGGTAGACGAGGTAGAAAGAACACGAACCAAAAAAAAAACCAGGCTCGCAAGTGGAAAACTTTAAAACAAAAATTTAATCAAGATCAACAAGCACTAAAGCAGCCAGGAAGCAGGCAGTTTGCGCTTGCTTTATGAAAACTTTGACCCGCTGTTTACGAGCTCCGGTGCTTCACCATGCTCGGTTGAGCAACACCTCTTGCAGGGGGGTTTGACGCCGTCCGCCGGCAGTAGCGATTTGAGCAGTATTTTGTCAGTGTGTTTTCCCCCCTTGCAGGATTTTGTATTGTGTTATCGAATGGTTGCAGCCGTTACCGCTGTACGTTGGCAGTAAGACATTCATTTTTGACGTCTAAGGCATCAATTTTTGACAGTACGCGTACCCCGATGCACCTATTTTTGTCCATAGGCCAACAGTTACCTATTGTTCAAGGAGTTATGATAATGCATTTAGGCAGAATTGATGCAGAACTTTAATTTAACATTACGAAAATACCACAACTAGCGTGTAATTTGATACCTTTTTTTGTGTGAAAAATAAAATAAAATAAGTGAAATTTAATCAATTCGCAACACATTGCTTACACTTGATAATACCTGTAGCCTTTGTTAGATCATCAACACTTACAAAATTGGTATAGAAATGTTATTTTACATTTAATCAATTACATTATTATTTTCTTAACATAAATTGAATACTTTTGGAACAAACAGTGTCAGAAATTGAGCAACATTTCGCACACAAAACAGTTGACTTACGATCAACGATTGATGCATTGCCGACAACAGTTGATGCCGTAGAGGCAAACATTTTGATACGAAGTCAAAAATTGGTGCCTTATAGACAAATCTAGGTGAGTTAAAGTCAAAATTTGGCAGCCAACAACTGTTAGCATTATTGCATACCTTTTTAGCGAGACCCGCCAAAACCAAACGCATGTGCTTGTTTTCTATATCGTCCAGATGATTTTCAACATTCACATGTACTTATCTCGACAGGCAAAAGATAAATGCTCTGCAGAAAGCAGCAACGGTCATACTTATTTACTGAATCTATGCTTCAATCATTGAATTTAATGAACGAAAGAAATTAGGGCAGTTTTTAGTACAAAGCAAGGATTTAGTACAGCATATGAACCAATTTAGAACAACAACTCGAAATAGGCAGTATGTATTTGACAGAGAATAAACATTGACCGTTGATTCCTCGTCAATCAAACATAAACATTTCTGGAAGCTCTTCAGAAAGCGATAAAACTTTTGGTCCTTCGAACCGGATTCAAAGCAGTGACGTATGGATGCACAGTTTACTTGGCGTCAGCAGTGATTATTTTGATATTTAATGCACAATACTTCTTTCATAAAAGTGTCAGCCGATGGATAGTGTTTAGTAATGCCTGCATTTAGCAGCAAAAACGTCATTTCAATTAGGTTAAATAAAAACATTTCAAACACATAGCCAAATATGCTACAAAATGGGATCCAAATCATCCCGGTGAAATGGAACAATTTGCCCGGCCAGCAACCCCTGTACCACCCCGGCAGGCCGGAAGTGAGAGGTTTTGCAAATTTTAGGACGAAACCGTTGCGCGAAATTTGACTCCGAACGGTCCCGTGCACCGTCAGCCGCATCACACACACGCGCGCGCGCGCGCACGCTCCACAACGTCAGTGACATCACTCGCTGCGAGATATCGCCTGCGGATCATCAGCATCTTCGAGGGGCGAACCGAGTCGCGGAGTCGCACAGGAAAGGGCAAAAAAACAAGAGCGGCAGAATGGGGTAAGGAGAGGGGAAGGAACACACACTTCAAACCGTGCAGTACACCGGCACTAACCGGTTGCCCTTGAGTGCTCGTGTGGAAATGACTTTCGCCAGTACGGGTGCGGCCGCCTTCCGGCTTACGCGTGCGACTTTTCCGTGCAGCGACATCCCGCCCGGCCCTTTACCACTCTTCATTCAAATGCGGATGGGGGTAAGGGTTGTAGCAAAACTTTGCCTACCTTGCTGTCGGCGTTGAAGTACCATTACCGCGCTTGCAGCGTGCCTTTTTCTAAAGCACATAAACACACCCCACACACACAGACACACCCGGGTGCAGCCATCGCGCTCGCACACGGCGGAGGGCCCCCGGGGCGGCAACCCAAGATGCAACCGACGACGACGATGACGACGAACACGACGGTGACGACAAAGCGGGTGGAAAAACAGCGAATCCACCGGCACCGGTAATCAAGTTCGCGCAGCCCAGTCGGTGGAGCAGCGGGAGTTGTTCGCGGTGATGTGTACCGTACCGGTGAACATGGGTCCCTGTGTCGTACCGCGTGGCATGGGTGGTGGTGGGACAGGGGATGGAAGGATTTAGGAAGTAGGCCGTGTTTGTGATTTGATGCCACAAAGCCGGTGTTCGCGGTGTTCGCACGGGCGCTTTGCTAAAAGGGTCGATGTGCCGGTGCAGGGTTTCGTTGGAGGGGCTTTGGTAGTTGCCATGCTTGATACTACCAAAGCACGGATATTGCTAGATTTCAGAGAGTTTCATTTAAAAATTGAGCGAATTTCAATTCAAAACATTTTTTTAATTTTCCATCACAACGAAAGTGTCTCAAAAGTCTTATTCAAAACTCTAAAGCCACGACTATGGTTATGGTGGCTGAGACACTTGTTCAACACTAATTTTCTCAAGGTCTCTCACCTGTGACTTTGGTAAAAATACGTCCTCAAACGTTTGAAGAATGAGCACAAAACCGATCGGAGCAACTTTTGAGAATCTTCGAGAAAGTGGACGATGCAGTGAACGGTTAGCTGATATATGCGCAATTTTGCAATTCACTTCTCGGTAATCATTATTGTTGAAAAGTGCTTTCCAATGTTTCTCATTGTGAAGGGGTATAAAAATGTGAAATAGAAAAACTTTTCTTGCTCTATTTAAAGCACCAAATAAAGCTTGAATCATCACACCGCCATTGCAGCGGTCTAAGAGTGCATTGATAGTGAAGTGGGTGGGTGGGAGATCAAAAATATTAGGTTATGATTACAACAATAACCTAACAATAGCAAACATTTGGGTTCTGTTAAAAAAATCGTTGTTTAGTTTTTTGTGTCAATTTTGTCTGATCGGATCAGTTTTGAATCGTTGTTCACTGAATAGGTAAAGCTATCATAAGAATTAAATTTTTTTGTGACAATTGTTTCACATACTTTGGTTTGTTTTTTTTTCAAACTATCACTTGTGAGAACGATTTTTTTGTTGGTAAAAATTTATATGTTTCTTAATTAACCTAATCTCATAAAACTCATAAACACTTTAAAAAAATAATAATAATAAAAATATTTCTTTACAAATATTTCTGAATATACCTGAAAAAACATCTCATTATATATTATTTGTATCTTTGTCATATTTTGAAGTGTTTTATGTTATAATACTACAAAAAAAAACATATTTTTCGAAGTATCTTTACCATTAATGGTACGACCTTCAATTAGTTTATTCGTAATAAGGCAAGAAAAACTGGTTTTAAAATTTTGAAAAAACACACAAATATGTGAAATAGCATTTTGCACCTATCAAACTGATGGTTTTTGAGATTGGCGCAACACACGGTTGAATAAAAATTGAATAGGTAAACCACACGCTCAAGGTTAGATAATGAATAATAACGCCCACACATAGGCAACACGCACTACATATATTTTCCCAGTAACCAGAAATCCCATAAACTAAAGTCCAGTTGGAATAGTGCATACTTAAACGAGAATTGTAGAGGAAAATGTATCCATCGCTGACGGAGCACGTAGTCTCCTGATCAGAACACCCCAGAAATTGCCAATAAAATATGTTAAAATTCCAGTATAACCATCAAAATTATTTCTTCAAGTTTTGATAAGCATTGCTCATGTTTGAAAATTCGATTCTCATCAAGCTTCAAGACTTCGTTAAGAAATCCGTGCTTAGAAAGGCGGAGGCTCGATTCGGGGTGTCAGCCTTTTTCAAGGTTTTTGCTCGGGAGATTATCTCGTAACTCATACAGTCCACTCGACGGAGCAGGTCGTACATCATACACAAACAGTTTTTAAACTAACAAACTATCTCTTCCGGGATTTTCCGCGGAACGGGGAAAAAACGATTGTCCATATAGTTAAGCTAGACCAGTGAATTCAAACTCGTTTAGGGTCGCGGGCCGGATTACTTACTTACTTACTTACTTATCCGGCGCTACAACCGCTTTGCGGTCTTGGCCTGCCTCAGGAGTGTCCGAAACCGCTCACGGTCTCGTGCCTTCGTCTGCGGGCCGGATTAGAGTTGAAAATATTCCCGCGGGCCGCAGTTGTGCGGTGTTGGCTGGGGAGGGGGGGAAGGGGTGGAGAATTTGGTGGTAAATTAAATTCTACCTTTGGATACTAAAATATATCATTAAGATGTATAAGTTTTTGGTCCATTTTTTGTTTTCCCACTGCACCACATGGTTCTTCCGATCGGCGAAAGGACTCGTCGTTAAGGACTTATTAAGGACTTGACGTAGAATCATATCCACATTTTTTCGTAGCCTCAATTCACTTTATTCACATTTTACTATTCATCTATTCATGACGAGTCTACCAACTTCATCAGCTTCATACAATTCACGCCTTTTCAAAGTGCTTGGTTTTTTGAGATTTTTAAAGAAATCCTGATTTTTGCAGCAACCTAGCTAAAGAGTAACCCTCATCAATGCAGTATTGAAATTGGTATTCCGATGCATGGTTTACGAATTTTCCGGAAAGCCTCAAAGTCAGAAAATGGGTTTTAAATATGGGAAAATATGAGTCCAATTTTGGGGCGCTGCTAGCAAACAAGAACTAAAACACATGCTACGTGCCGTATACCTTCCCAAAAACAGCCATTATGAGTAATTTACGTCACACTTCGTTGACCGAACTATTGGGACTGAATCTTGAAATTTTCTTCCTCAATGGATAAAAAGAAGTACATCCATTTTTCATGTTTCGTAAACTACAATCTACTTCAATTCCATTCAAATAACTGCCAAAGTTCAGCGCGGGCCGTATGTTTGACATCCCTGCGCTAGACGGTGTAAATCCGTTTCTCAAAGTGAGAAAAATTTGACGATGACCCCGTGTTCGCGTCCGACAACTGGACGAGTTTTGAGTGCCTGCGAAACTATAGTGAGTGAATAAGTTTTTTTTTTCTCCACTCGAGAAAGCTTCATGGGGACCCCGCGGCTTAAAACGGCTCATCAAATGACGCACAGCTCTTGTAAAGGGTTGAAAAAGTAGCGCGCTTTGCCTAACTTTAGGCGTCGCTGAGTTCTGCTGTTTGTCCGCAGTGTATGCAATCGATCGTCGGCAAAAAAAAAAGTTCAGGATAGTTCGGGAGAGGCAAAAATGAGCTTTCTAGCAAAAATAGTTAAAAACGAACGAACGATCGGCGAAACTCCCCAGGCAGCATTAGTGCCAGCAGGATTCAACCACTCCTAATTGATCCCGAAATGTCCCGGAAATCAAAGTGAGCATCGCGTTACACGCCCCGTTGGCTCTGCCGAACTCCAACAGCAGGGGAGCCCTCGGGGTCGGCCCTTAGTGATCCTGTTTCGCTTCAATTTTCGTTGTTGGTGTTCGCAAGGGTAAGGATAAGGCAAACAAAGGAACAAGAGAAAGTAGTAGCACAGTTTGATGTCGAACGGTGCTGTCACACAACTATCGCGAACCACTCCGCAACCAGTTGCGCCAGTGTAAGGAGCAAATGAAATTAACTGGCCCGTCCACCTTTGGCCGGGAGCTGTTCTCACCCCCCGTTCCCATTTGAGACGGGTTTCCAGCAGCCTCCTCCTCTTCCGCTGGGCAGTGGCAATGACACCCGTAGTAGATGGGTACAGCAAAAATCAATGAACATGCCCAGCGTTAACGCGCGTGTCTTCAAGTTTCGTGTTTCTTTTGGGCGTGTGTTTTTTTTTTGTTTGGTTGTGTTCGACGTACTTTCTTCAGCCATTTTCTCTACACAGTACCATTGTTGGGGTAGGCGGTAAGGGTTTCCCCCTGACAGGCTAGAAACACTACCTTTCATCTTCCCAGTGAGAAGAGAACGTAAGAGAACGGCCAAGGAAGGAGCAAGGGTTTCGTCGATTAACGCTCGGCTGGACGTGCGACGGCGTGGTGACGGCGCGGTGGCAGCCATTAGGCAACACAAGAGCCCGCAATCATCGCCCACGCGCGAGCAAGGGAGGGCTAGCGGCTTTTGACAGATGACAACGAGCGAAAACAAAAAAAAAAAGAAGAAAAAAATCCTTTCCCTGCTTGCTGCTTGTTCCTGCTGTTCCGCTTTCGTTGCGGGACCTGTCAGTGCCAAACAAAAGCCGACCGACGGCCAATTTTCCTTTGCTGGGGCGGGAAGCCAGTACAGCGCAGCCCTGTCATCTTGACGGGCCCCGGTCCCCGGTGTGCTTGATGTAAGCGATTACCTTTGTGTGTGTGTGTGTGTGTGTTGGGTTGGAGGCTGGGCTATGCGGGCCTGCTTCTCGTGCCTTACACTGCTTGCTTCTGCTGGTCCCGTTGCGAGAAGGAAACCGGAAGCAGCGACCATTGCAGTGTTCTTCGGTGCTAGTTTCAGGTTGAAAGGGGTGGAGAACTGTTGCGGGTTGCGGGAGTTGATTGTGCCGGTTTGCTTTTTTTCTTGTTTGTTGCTTGAAAGCCAGTATTGATTTTGTTTGTCGAAGGAATTTTGCACTCTTTACGCTATTTTTTGACAACTATCCTGCTGAGCGCTGGAATGTATGTGTTGCGGGTGTTTATTTTGTATGTTACTTGTGTTGGAAAATTAAACCGAAAAGTAACGAGAAAAAAAATCTTTAAGAACAATTTAAAACACCTTAAAGATGTGTTTGGCATTAGTACACGTGTTTTTTTTTAATTTTATTGTTTTAGCATTTCTTATCTAATTACGTTTGATATTTCGTTCGTCAGACTCATCCTACTACAAGCGTCATCAGACCCTGTACCGTTTATGCCGTAACATTTATGGTTTCTTGGATCATCTCAAGAGCATGGGGTTTAGGATTAAATTGCCCCAAAATGTAGGCAATTTGTTATACACGTGAATTAAACCATAAAACCAATAGCAGCGCCATCTCGAGGCAGTGAAACAAGTACTCCACACTTCGCAGTAGCGCCATCTACGTGGTTAGTTATGCACATCATGGGGTCAAAGGGTGATGTATTGACTAATAATTAGGAAACATTTGTATGTTAACGGAAAGAGGGGAAATTAAGCCAGCGTACAAACCCAAAAATGTAAATATCGCTAACTTTGTAATAAGTACCCGAAGAAATACAACCAGAATTCAGTAAACAGCACAGATTGCGGAGTCAGAATTTATTGTTCTACATCTTCAAATCACCCAGCTGGCAAATCTTGTACAGAGTCCTTGGGCGGGCAACTCTTACTTGACACTTGTAAGCGCTCTCAGGTGTATTTGGGGAGTTTAAGGTGGCACATGGCGAGAAAATACAACGTGAAGAGCAAAAGAAGGTTTAAGAAAAAGAAAAAAAGAAGGTTACTGTCATATTAGTAACAAAAAAAGCAGGGGTGAGCGCATTCTAGAGCGAACGGTGCATATGAGAGAGTTAGTGAGAATAATACGCTCGAAATGGGGCGATATACCGAGTATTACATTTTCATAGCCAAAAGTAAGTGACTTCATCAAAATAAAAAAAAAGCTTCATAATAGTTGCAGCTCATTTCTGCTAAAAACAACGGTTTGTTATGCGTATTGCATAAAAAGCGGCGGAAAAGTGTCTACAACTTGCATACTTGCAACCAATGCTGCTTGAAAATGCTCGACAAATCCCATTCGTCATGTTTTTGCTGTAGGCCAAGTAGTGGAATAACATTTAAAAAAATAAAAATCGCGTTGTAAACTGGGAGGTTCGTGCTACCGATTGTCTCTTTGCGCTTATATGGCTACACAGAATGAGCAATTTCGATACGGTTTTAAATGTATGCGCCTGCTAGGCAAACATCCCGCACTACCGTACGCGCCTGCAACGGGAACGGCATACCTTTCAGGCGCTGCGCATGTTACAGACTTGCAGGAAACTGAAGTGAAGAGAAAGAAAGTAAGCTAACCTGTTCTCGGTTTAAAATAATTGTAGCCCTTTGCTTTGATGCATACACACACACACACACACACACACACACACACACACACACACACACACACACATGTCGCCTGATGGTCAGTGTACCAAGGCAGCAACTCGCCACTGTGAACAAAATCGCCCTCCATTAAGAGGTGACGGGCGGCTTACGCGCAATCCGTCAACGCAACAGTCAACCCGAAAAACACTGTTAATTCATGCCACATCGCAAGATACACAGATTCAGAGGGAAGCAATAATAAAACAAAAATTTGAGTACACACACACACACACACACACACACACACACACACACACACACACAAAGATAAAAGAGCACACTAAAGACGGCACACGATCGGGCCGCAGCGTCCGGGCTTCTGCATTTGAATAATCTGCGAATTTTCTTAATATCAATTCGAGTTCGCGTGTGCTACGCGCGCTCCTCGAACAACACCGGGATGGATGGGACCAGGGCAAAGTACATAGGGAGGGATGATGATGGAGCCGGGATCGCAGAGATGTACGTTTGAGGGCGCGCGCCGGTCGTGCAAAAGCCCGGAAGCTGATGCTGATGCTGGCACACATGCTCCGGACGGCTCCACTCATGTCATCGTGTCTCAAGAGTGGGTTGTACGTGTGTGTGTGTGTGTGGGCTTTGCTTTTCCAGTGGGTTCATCTCTCCCCCCCCCAACCCTTATCCCAGCGCAACTCGTATGTCTCGCGTTATCCTTCCCGAGCCATCATCATTCACGGAACAGCCGAGGCACAAAAGACCAACATATCTGCACCTTATTATTTCGGGTGATTACTTTAGACGCTGCAACCGGTACAAGCCTTCCCCCCCCCCCCAACCAGTGGTTTGTATGTGGTAGGGGGGGGGGGGGTGTGCAGGCCATGTTGCTCTGCTCATCAAATGTTGAGTTGCTTTTGTTTAGGAGCCGCTTTCGCTTCGCTTTTTTTGCTCCACTTTCTGCCTCCGATTTTTCCAGTCGGCGGACGGTTTGTGGACCAGCACATTTCACTAAATAAACGTTAGACACGTTTTCTGCTGTCTCTCTTTGTGTGTGTGCGCGCGTGTGTGTGTGTGTGCGTGTTTGAGAGGGCTTTCCGTCTGCCGTGAAGAACCAGCCCCTGTCCGCCCGCGGGGTGAAAGGACAAAGAAAATGGCTTCAAAATGGAGTGGCAAAAATCCGTGGCGAAAATGAAAGCGGCGCTCGAACCTTCTGCCGGCGAGCTTTAAGCCGGCGACAATTATTTCTTCCTTCTCCTTCGCCCAATCCCACGCCCCGCCTCGCAATCGGCTGAAGGAGCAAATTTTCGTACAGCTCTCCACTTCGACTTACCGGCCATACCCCAGCACACACACGCGCACACTTGGGGCAGGATTTGAAAGCATCGTAATGTTGCCGAGCACGGATGGAGCAGTGCACAAAAGGAGCGGCAGTACAAAAAAAAAGACCCTCACTGGCAGCCGGCTCCTCTTCTTCTTATTGTACCTTACTTTCTTCTTTGCAAGATGGAGAGCAGGGGCGGGAGGGCGTCGGGTAAAATGGGCAAACGATGACGCCGAACAGTTCGGGGTCGGGGGATGCTCGTGGGAGCGAAAAAATCAAAACCGCAGTAACGATTGGCGCAGCGGCGTGCGGGCGTAGCGCGTCGTTATCGTACCGGGAAGCGGGGAACGGGGTGGGGGGGAGGGGAGGGGTTTTTTGTTCGCCCATTCGACACCGCGGTCGAATGTGACCGAATATTAGCATCGTAATGACGATGATCATTACGCTCGGAATGCGCTCCTGCATCCTCCCAGTGCGAACAGTAGACCGAACCGGCATGCCGGAGCTCGACTTGGAGACTTGTGATACCGCTGAGGATGAGTTTTTTTTTGTTGTTGTGGGGGGTTTTCTGTTATGCCAGTAGCTTTTGATGTCCTTCTCCCTCTCCTCCATTTCCTTCTCCTGCATTCCAGTTTTATTAACTGCACAAAATTGACTGTAAGGTGATGCGCGACCGGAATGAAGCTGACTTTTGGGGCTGCTTTCGGGCGGCAGGGCATCAATGCTCGTCGCAAAGATCTGCGATGCTATTGTGAACGAAGATCATACACACACCGTGAGTGATGGGTATAGTCTTGTGGGAGATGCTGTTTGTGAGTGAAGATTTCAGCGGAAATAAAACGAAACTGCACACCTGTGCGCCTTATGACAGCTGTTGGTGGGGCTGGAGTGTTGCCAGCGCATCCATTAGTGGGAGCAAAGAGCCCTCATCAAGATGTTAGGCCTGACAAATAGACAGTAATGGGGACATTGTACAAGGCGGAAGGAGAATGTATCTGTAGCTTATGGTTTAGAGCGCAGGGTTGCGCAAGGTTGTTTGGTTGCTTTCACATTTTCACATTTTTTTTTCAAATCGTTCCCGCGATTTATTGAGCGTTTCTCAGAACGGTTGGATCATTTGTGTTGATGTGCAATGGAACGATTCCAATAAATCCGGGGAAACGATACAAAAATCTATAGAATACGGTGAATAGATTGCGAGACGAGCCCAAACAATTTCGAGATCCAAACAAAACACGGTTTGTCAAGGTTTGTTGGTTGATTCCCGAAATTTTGTGGCTGCTTCCTTTAGTTTATTGGATCGTACCCACAATTTATTGGACATTTCATAAGAATTTTTGGCCCATACGTATTGATGTACAATGGAACGTTTCCAATAAATCGGGGAAACAATCCTAAAGTCTATGGGATACGGTGAATTAAACTTGAGACAAACTCAAAAAATTATGGGAATCAACAAATAGATCCAAGTAACCCTGTAAATTGTGGGCAAGCCTGTACAATTAACATTCAATGTAAGATGTCATCTACCTGTAATCCAAAAATGACAGTCTTCTCAATACACGACATAATTGTTGGAGCAAATGCCATGCACTTTTCGAATGGCTTCTGGGAGTTAAGTAGACTATTTCAACGTAATACGTCCGCTAATTCCAGGATGAACAGGATCTAGAAGGTTAGGGATTCTCCTCTGTCGTGCCATCTCCTAATCAAGCTTCTTGTGTTTCATCTGCTTTTCGTCTAAGACTGCTTCCAGAACAGTTCGAGATGTCAGCTGATACGTAAACTGAGAGCCCGAAGGAGGGATCTCTAGCTTCTTAGCAGCTTTTGCGTACAACAGTGGAGATTTCAAGTAGTACCTTCAAGTAAATTCGTATATCTAGAGCTTAGCGCTCCTACTATAATGCTGCGGCTAGTTGAGTACATGCTCGTTAGCTCCTATATGATCCTGCATATCGATATCGGTGGACCTCAGGTTATAGTATAGGTAATAGAACAACTCTAGCGCGTTATTTTACTAGTAACTAAGAGTCTGAAGTTTGGTACCTTCCTAGATCTTTGCTAGATCCTTGGATTATCTTTGCCTATGTCGTCTACGTATTGACAGATACAAAAACATTGTGCTTCCAACAGCTCTAACCTGCTGCTGAGTATTCAATACAGACCCGGTAATTCTCTTCCAGCTTGAAGTTAGTATCAAACACCGCTAGGACCGATGCCCTTTAGTTATGACTTAGCCAACGACTGCTTGGCCTCGGTCAGCAGGCCTATATGACACATGCAAAAACATGAAACCAAAAGCAAAAGACCCAGCAAGAAATGAGCGCTAGGTTAGGTAACTGTAGCGCCAACTTGGTGGACTTTTGGTACGTCATCACAACAATTGACTGTTTATGTCCATGGTTTTAAGTTTGCGTAGAGTGGTGAATGACCGTACTCAGCAAACACACACACACACACACACACACTGTCACCACACAAAAGCGGTAACGAAGTTTACCAAACAGAGCGCGCCGACGAAAGCGAAAACTGTCCCCAAACAAACCAACGCACATTCCGGCCTACAAAAATGCTGATGACGTATATTGCTTTGCCAAACTGCCGTTTCATTGTTATGGTCGCACGATGCGTTTGAATTCGAAATCGAAGCATTCTTGTCGGCAAAGCTTTTGCACCAAAGCTCAAGCACACACCGTTAAGCTTTCCAATTGGGGTTTACGCTTTGAAAGTTTTCGTTGAGAGCTTCCACGAAAAAGCTCTCCGATGCCGTTCGAAGTGTTGCGCGCGTGACATTAAAGCGCCGCGATCCATCTTTGGCGGTGTCAATTTCCCCCTCTGAACCATTTTAATCAAAGGAAATCAAATTAAAGGTTGTTTTTTTTTGTTTTGCAAACGCCCGTTACCGATAAGCTGTTGGTGCAATGTTTGGCCACGTGTTGGGGCGTGTGGGCGGATGGCAGATTTTGGCGACTCTGTGCGGACCCCCGGAGACTCCCGCAAAAAAAAGCTCAACGGTCCGGTGGCTGTGCGGTGACGTACCGGTCTCAAGGTGAACGAGCCGATTTGTTCTCTCGCCTGTTTTGTTTGCATTGCGTTGTGTGTGTGTGTGTGTGTGTTGTGTGACGATTGGTGCAAACGCCCAGCATGATTAGCGATGCACCGCGTGCCACCGCATTTCGACGCGGGTGGTAATTTGCGATTGTGCTTTTTGTGTCTTCCTTGTGGGGTTTGGCATTTTTTTGTGCGCGCTCCCGTGGTGTCAAGATGTCTCCCAATCTCCCCGTGGCATCCTTGCTTGGGCGGGTCGGGTTGAAGCAGTTCCCATCGCACACACTTCCGGCCGGCGCTGAGAGCCCACCGGGCGTGAAGTGGGTGTACAACCCAAGCACCCTTAACCGCGTGCGAAGAAGCTGGCTGATCGGCCTATCGGGCTCTTTTTGTTTTGTTTTGTGTGTGTGTTTGTTTGATGGTTTACATTGGGCACTCCCCACCGACGAACGACGTCAAACACCGCACGTTTGGCGCATTTCTTTCGCGCTTCCCGGCTCACGCCGCCTAACTTGTCAGACTTGGTTCTGTGTCGCTTCCTAATCGGCCCCGTCGCCTTGCTGCGCGCTGAATTTATAAATGCGTCCGTTGGGCGATTCGGGAGGCACTGCGGGGACCAAAGGGCTTGTGTGTGTGTGTGATGCTATCGATCAATGCAAAGATAATAACAATATTATGTGCATAAACACAAATCACATTCCGCGTGTGTACAGCACACTGGACGGGTTTTGATGAGGGTGGCCGGACACCACAAAGAGGGGAAAGAAGGCCAGGAGAGAGGGGGATAGGGGCAGGAAAGCAAAACAAAACATCTTAACCGGCGTGCGTGATGACGCTCGTTCGACAAGAAGAAGCGCTCACGGTGGGTCACGGGACGGTCATAAAAATGGAAAATGCAAATTTGAACGATTACGCAGCCACACAAAGCGCGCAAGAGAGAGGGAGAGAGCGATACAGAGAGAAAGAGATAGGAAGAGGGTTGCGAAAGATTGATTGACCGGTACAAAGTTCTGTTGCGATGAAAATTATCTTTTTTTGTTTGTGTTTTTAGCAGCATTTCGTTTCGATTGAAGTTAGGAAAGAGTTATTTTAAAGCGCAAAAGTTCACAAACTTCACTTTGTTCAGTTTAATACAACTTACAAATGAACTCGGCAATGAATTGTGTGGAGATGACGTGAGCAGCAATAGTAGCAATAAAGACGTCGTTCGAATAAGAGCTATCGTAACATTGGTCCTTCGAGCCGGATTTATCCGTGTTAGTAGCAATAAAGGCATCGTTTGAATGAGAGCTATCGTAAAACTTGCATTTAAATTAATAACATCATCTCATATTTTGTCTTATCACAACACATTCATTGACGAGGCTTCCACGTTTGGAAACCGTTAACTGTGGATACCTTTGAGTACAATTTTATAATATTGTATTTCATAAAAAATGCTAATTAGGCCTCACTTTTCAAAACAAGCCATCTTTTTGGCAACATTTCTCTCTTGGTTGGTAACATTTATATAATCAAAATATGATCATAAAAAAGATAATATGAAGAAAAAGGAGACTATTATTTGTTTTTTTTTTAGAAAATCCATGTACATATCACGTTTCAATTTAGTTTAAATCAAAAAAAAAAATAAAAAAATAAAAAATATATCAAAAAAAAAATATTTTGGTAAAACAAATCGGCTTTTTGTAATCTAACATAAAACTCATAACGTAATATATGATAATTTTATATTCATACATTAAGTACATATTTACTAATGTATTACTTATGTTGTAGGATTGATCGCTGTCTGTAAAAAAACCGATTATCTCATATCACAAAATACATCAAAAATTACCAAAATTTTTAAAGTTTCCATTAGTTGAATGAAGTAAGTAAGAATAATGCCTTTATTTTTGTACTAACTTTTATCATTTAGTACAACACAAGTTATTGAAGTTTTTTATATGAAAAAGTATTACTTCCCATACAAAATATACGACATACCCGGGCGTAGCAAGAAGAGGAACGAAAAGAAAATGTAAAAAATAAATTTAGAAGTAATTTTTTAAAAATAATTTAATGATGTACTCTGAAAGAAAATCGAGCTTACTTTAAATAATTTAGAAAATAAATAGCTAGCATTGTTAGTAAAAATTTATTACAGTATTATTATTATTGGTAGATAAACGATCTAATCAAGGCAGGGATGAAAAGGTTGAATGCTTTGATGTCCCGAGGCCATACAAGTCCCATCGAATCAGATCCAATCGCATAGGGAGGCTATCATTGTCATCTTAAAAGGGGCTGCTTTTGACCCTTTCCATTTGATTGGCTCAATATAATCATAATCGACTCGGTCTGTACGAGATTTGATTCCGTGACGGATATATGATGCTTAGTTCCTGAACCTATGCTTTTCACGACTGTACCACCGGCAAGCGCCACTTACTTGACAATGCTGTGGGCAATACATATATTATAGAGAAAGCATGCCCGCTAGAAAGAAAGCGACACTTATGTGCCACTAGCTGCATTTTTAATATTAATCAACTTGAATTCCATATTACCATTTTCCGAATTTAATGCATGATAGTCGCAGCTGGAATGGTCGAATTAATTAGAAATTTTAATTGAACCATGCTGCGTGTGATGTAACTTTGGCTTTCACAAAATCCGTTCATTAATATTAGAAGAGACTGTGACCCCACCATGTCGTGCTTCATCCCTGCTCCAATGCTCCATCTAATCTAGTTATGAAAATTGTATTCCTTCTCACCTAGGTTGTCGATCGTAAATTGGGAGTTTTAATCGTTTTTTTTTTCTTCTCAGCGGCTAAGCTATGCATACGACTTCACAACACTTCAGATAACAGCAAAACAAAACAAAACAAAAACGCACCTTCATTACGAGCTGCATGCGATCGGCGTTTTGAAATCGTCTCCGAAGGTGAAGGTAAGCCGCCGGGTTTGTCACCTGTAGATGCAAAAAAAAAAGAAGGAAAAACTGACAGCCCTTCCGAGCCGACGGTAATATTGGTCCATAATAAATCACACCCCGCCAAGGCCATCACGCTAACACACTTGCTTAACTTAATTGGTGGAAGTTTCAATTTCAGATAGCCCAAAGTCCCAAACCAATCGGATGGGAATGGGCGGGCCCTTCCATTGCATCTTCGATCGCTCGGCTGCTGCTGCTGCTGCTTCGTTTTTGTCTCTGTCCCATCCATTTTAATGATCGCTGTCACCCAAACAAAGGTCACTCCACTTACCCGCACACACACACACACACTTGGTCGGTCGCGGTCGAGTATAATCGCTGATTAATTGGTTGCTATTAGCGCTAAAGGGTTAGTGAGAAGAAGAAGAAAAAAAAACAAAAACAACACCGTCACGATACCTTTGCACAATGTCCGACTCGTCCCATCCCATCGGCCACAGTGTGCGAAAACAGTGTGCGTGTGCGAGGTGTCGGAGCAGGCGACGAACCGGCCGCATCAGCGCAATTTGTTTGCGTATTCCACGAGCGCAGCGCGTACGTTTGGAGCTTGGCAGTCAAGGTGCGACGGGCCAGATACCAGGCAAACGGGATGTTAGAGAGCTTGTAAAACATAAACCGTTTACCGAGCGTGTCGGCAAGCATTCCCGGAAGACACACACACACATACACACACAAACCGCACACTCGGCAAGGTTCTAGCGTGACTTTTTTTTGTGTAAAACTCGATTGGGGTTTCTATTCTGTTTTTTTGTGCATTGCTGATTAAGGGAAGGTAGGTAAAGACGGACACTGCGGGTAAGATGGGTACTTCTCATAAACGCATGATAAATGTAATTATCGAATAATTCAACAACGCAGCACCCAAACTGAAAGTAAAACAACACATTTGCAAACATGTTTGGCATAATATACGCAACATTGGTTAAATTCACAAACAAAACAAATGTGCAATCATGCGTTAGCTTGTAGATCTAATTTGACTACTGCGGCTCTTAAGCTCTTTATCTTGTATTGTTAAGTTGTCGTTATTATTAAGCAAAAAAAATGGTGCAAGAACCAGATTGAAAGCAATGGAATATCTTAATTACTGGTGGTTTAAGCATCGTAACACCAAAGTGGACACCGGTATGGTTTTATTTATTTTCCATCTGATACCAATGGATGATGAACAGAAGCCTTAAAGTACCTCAAGTAAGGGTAATTGGAAGACTTGAAGCCATCCAGCAACTAGAGTAAGCATTGCAATATGCGAGAAACGGACCACCGGTCACAATGGCAGCCATACGTTATGCGAGTAGTAGGCTCACCGCTGAGGAGACACTTCACGAAGCCCAATTTCTTGCACTCGACTAACGCAAATATAAGCAGCAAAAAAGAAAAGACCTCGAACAGGAATGGATGAGAGATTCTGCGGAAGTACCAGGATTAAAAATTTGAATTTTGACTGGCAATGGAGAAATGGGAATATGGCTTAACCTATTACCAAGTCCGTCAAACATGCTGGGGTCGTTTATTCGGAGTTAAACGATATTTTAACCTAAATGGAAGTTCCAGACAGTTGTTCTGGAAGCTGGAGCAACGTCCGCTGGATGTCCGCTGGCCCGATATTTCAGTAAGGTGCGTTTCTTCTTCTTCTTCTTCATCTTCTTCTTCTTCGTATTCTTCGTCTCCTCCTCCTCCTCTTCCTTCTTCTTCTTCTTCTTCTTCTTCTTCTTCTTCTTCTTCTTC